>NC_057809.1:600374652-600581122 GCF_018294505.1 Triticum aestivum
CGGCGCAACTCCGGCGGAGCAGCGCCTCCCCCTGCGCGCCGGCTCGCCGCCGGCTGCACCTCGAGGCCGGCTCTGTTCTCCGGCTCACCTCCGGTCGGCCCCTCTGGCGCCGCTAACGATTGGCCGCCTTGGCCCGCTCCGGTTGGCGCTGCTGGCGGCGCTCTCCCTGCAAAGGCCACGGGGTCCTCCCCCCTCTCCATCAGCGGCGGGTCTTGGACGATCTCCTCCGCCAAGGGTAATGGGGTGTCGGGTGCTACGGCTCGGAGAGGAATGGCGAGCAGCGGAGGCTGGTTGCGCGAGCTTTCCGCCTCCGTCTCCGCGGTAGCCGCCCCCGCCTGGGCCTTGGCTGCCGCGTCGGCCTGCTCCCTCGCTGCCTGGGCGGCCGCCTTCTCCGCCGCCTCGCGCTCCTCCCGCGCTTCGCGGGCGTTCCGCTCTGTGGCCTCCCTAAGGTCGGCGCGGGGGTCCACGCGGCGGGAGCTCGAAGACCCTCCAGCCGGCCCAACGATGGAGCCGCCCGGACCCCGCTCAAGGGAAACCGGCGCCTTGTCCAGGAAGCAAGAAAAAGTTAAGAAGAATATTCAAAGAGAAAGAGAATGATGACGAGCATGCGGCAAGGCAATTTAAGACTTACGCTGAAACTGCCGGAGGCTGCTTCACCGCCTTGCGGAAGCGGGCCGCTTTCGCAGCCGCTTCGTCTCGCTTGGTCACCACGGCGGAGGCTTTGGACTTCTTCGGCCGACTGCCGAAGAGGCCTGAAGCGGCCCGGCGCTTCTGTGCGCCGCCGCCGACAGCCGGCGCGATAGACGAGCCCGCGCCCTGATGGTCGGCCGCCGGCTGGCGACGCGGGGCGACTTCGGCCTTGAAATCGTTCGGCCAGTCCTCGAAGCTCGCGGTGAACCTTGAGCCTCTGGGCTCGGCGCTGTCCCCCATGACGGCGTCTTCCATGGCGGCCTCCCCCAAGTCCGGGTCGTCAACGTCGTCCACCGTGCGGTCGGGGGCATACTAGCGTTCAATCACTGCCGCCCCGGCCGGCGGCACAAGAAGAGGGTTCTTCTCAAAAGAACTGACTGGTCAGAAGCCGGCCGTCATGAAGCCGGCTGACGACAAAAAGAAGATAGAGAGAGAAGCTTACCACGGGCGGAGGATTGGCGCGAGAATACGACACCTTGCCGTATTGCCAGTCCCCGGCGAGCTTGCAGTTGGTGAGGTAATTAACCATGAGCGCCACCTCCGCGTGGGGCATTTCCCATGTGCTCAGCCGGCTTGGGTCAAAGCGGCCGCTCATCTGACACATCATATGGGGCCGGCTTTGGAGAGGAAGGATCCGGCGCTCCACAAAGGCGGCCACCAAGTCGGCCCCGCGCAGGCCTTCCGACTGAATCATCACCCGAAGCCGGGAGATGGCGGCGTTCCCGGCCGGAGACAATGACTGGGACTGGAAGCTCCACGAGGGCTGCCTCCAAGCCGGCGGGCCGGCTACGTAAGCTGGCAGGTTGATGTAGTCTCCTTGCTCGGCGACGTTCTTCACGTAGAAATATGATCTCTGCCAAACCTTCACCGACTGCATCAAGGGGATGGGCGGGAACGGGTTGTTCTCGCTCGCCCTCCTCATGGCGATGAAGGCCCCGCAGGGGGCGGGCACGCTGGCGACGACTGTGCCGAGTTTGCTCTGGAAGAACTCTCCCCAGAGCTCCAGCGTGGGGAGCAGCCCCAAGAAGCCTTCGCAGAGGGAGACGAAGGCCGACAGCAGCATCACCGCATTGGGCGTGAGGTGATGCGGCTGGAGGTTGTAGAACTCCAGAAAAGAGCGCAGAAATCCGCTCGCCGGAAGGCCGAAGCCGCGCAGGCAGTGCGAGCGGAAGACGACCCGCTCGCCCTCCTCCGGTGCCAGCGAGATCTCCTTCTCCGGCGCCAGGCGGACCTGTACGAGGTCGGCGCCGGGCAGGCGCCGAGTTTGGCGGAGGAACTCCACGTGGCTTCATGGACGTTGGAGCCATCCCACGAGCTTGACAACGCCATGGGAGCGAGGCGGTGTAGAGACGCGGCGGCGATGAGACGGGAAGCTGCGACGGCAGCACGAGGAAGAAATGAGGGTTAGGAGGGGCGGAGCGGAAGAGAGCGTGCGAACCTCTGTCGTTCTCCCTCCTCCCTCTACTTATAGGCTCACGTGGCGGAGCCGAGGAGGCGCGGCGTGGGGAAACGTGGGGATTGATCGTGCCCACTCCCCACGTCCCGCGATTATTGAGCCTTAACGGCGAAACAAAACTGCCTCGGGAAGGCGAGCGGCCCCTGTGGGCCACGGAAGATCCGCACCCGGACCAAGGCTCGCGAGTGGCGGGCCCGGGCCTGCGGCGACGTCCCGTCGCGCGCGTGCGCTCGTAGGATCTCGCTGCCACATGGCCGCGGGAGGGCCCATGGTCAGCACGCAGGTCCCCCCCTCCTCCCGCCTACAAGAAGCGGGGCTCTCTGAAGTCGGCATACGCCCGCAAAGACGGCCCTTCAGGATGGGAAGCTGACCAAGCTTCTCGTCCCCCTGCTCGCCTCGGAGCTCGATCAGCTTGGGGGACTACTGTCGGAGTAAATAGCCATGGGTAGCCTAGCTGGCTTCCCCTAGCCCTTCTGAAAAGTTACGAGCTCGCCCGGCTCTCAAGAATCCAAGACATGGGGCCGCCTTCCCCTTGTTGGCTGCCCCCCAGGCCGGCTTTCGGAAGGCGGTCCGACTTTAGCCCTCATGAGAAGGCCGACTCCGAGAAGCCGGCCATGAGAAGGCCGACTTCAAGAAGTCGGCTCCCCATAAAGCGGTCAAGACCGTACCCACAAAAGTTTGCACCCACCTAACGGCGGTGCGACGGGGCGTGGCTACAGAAAGGCCTGCCACCCCCGAATCCCGGAGCACGCCTGGCACAGTGCGCCGTACGGGGTAGGCATGACCCGTCCGACGCAGCACTGTTGCCATGTTGACCTTGGCATCACCCACGACGGGCCGCCAGCGTGGCCCACAGACGGTGGGCCCCTTTGAGCAGAGAGACGCCCAAAGGCGGCCATGCCTCCAACCAGTCGGCCCAAGACAGAGCCGGCTCCCCGCAGCCGGCTTGCCGCCTCCCTCGAAGGAGACGCCCCATTAAGGAGATAAGACGCGGTGAGGCTACAGCGATCGCCTGACAGGCGGCGGTACTGTAGCCGCGCTAACCATGATGAAGCTCATGTCAACAAGATGGAGCCACAGTAACCCGATGCCGACCAGGCCCTGGACAGTGGGGCCTGCCTGTCGACCAAGGGGCCGGCAGCCGGCGGGACCCACCAGTCGGCGGGCCCCAGCAGCTGGCGCAGAAGTCGGCGAGCGCAGTCACAGACGGCTGGGCCCCGCGCCCAGTTGGATTACCATTGTTTCCCCGGGGGGTAGGCCTATATAAACCCCCCGGAGCAGCGATGCAAAGGGTTGGACCCCCAGCTAGTTCTAGACACCCCACAAGGAGTAGAAGCAAGCTAGCCGTGCCCTTCTTCCTCCTTCTACAAACAGCTCAAGGAGCATTGTGTAACGACTGGTTCGGCTAGTGAACATGCGGAGACCCCGCAGAGCACCAGTAGGGGTGTTATCTCCAAGGAGAGCCCCGAAGCTGGGTAAGATCCGCCGGCGTGCATGTCTTTGCCTTATCCCGTTTCCAGGCACCGGCGATGTCTTACTGGCTCCCACAATGATAAGCCACCCGTTGGCATATGTCGCACCTACCACCCGACAAGTAGTCTAATCACCCCCCCCCCCCTCTAGACATACTTTCGATCCTACAGGAGGAAGGCGAAGCGAGGAGGAGGAGGCCAGCGGCAAGTGGAGGGAGGACGGAGGAGGAGGCCGGTACCGAGTCCAGTGATGAGGATGAGGCGACAGCGGCGCAGATCGGGGGAGGGGCGACGGGGGAGGACCGACGGCGCGGGGGGTGAGGAGGAGACCGTGAGTGTGTGTGAGTGTGATCTGTGGATGAGGCTAGTGAGTGGGGGAGATGGAATGGAATAGCAGTAGCGCGCTATAGGTAAACGCGCTACTGCTAAACTACCTATCAGTAGCGCCTTTCGGCCTGAACGCGCTACTGCTATGTGTCAGTATGTAAAAATAGACATAGACATAAAAAATACGCTGCTGCTACGTTACGCTGAATGCGCTGAATGCGCTGAATGCTCATTAATTTTGGTAGTTAATTTAGCAGTAGCGATTATTGCCTGAATGCGCTGCTGCTACGTCATGTAGCAGTACCGCTGTTTATTTTAACGCGCTACTGCTATAACTGGCCTCGCGGCGGCGTCGTGGGAATTTTAGCAGTAGCGCTTCTTGGAGTGCACGCGCTACTGATAAACTTGTTTCAGCAGCGAGTTTCCATGGCCCGCGCTACTGCTACTTAGCAGCAGCGCCTGATTTTAAAGCGCGCTGCTGGTAAGATTCTGTGTATAGGCTTTTCCCTAGTAGTGGAAGTGGATGCGATCCCTTCAACAGCTATCATCTCCTCGCCTATGCCTCAGTTCACAGCTGAAGAGGCTGGCGTTGAAGAAATGGAAGATGAAGATGTGGATATTGGCTGCTCCACACCCGTAATCAGTGATGAATTCTGGGGAAGTCAGCATCCAAACTCTCCAATGTTCACCCCTCTACAGCAAATTCCTCAGTCCCCCACACAAACTGTTCACATGGGCTCTGAAGAAACTCATCCCACTACATCTGTACATGAGGAAATTCTAGCCACTAGCGCTGAAGAAACTGCTGCTGCTGAACAACCAACTACGCAGACTGCCACTGAGGAAGAACCAGAAATTCCTCAGCCTGAAGAACCTGCGATTGACAATCCTGAGGTCGTGATGCAACTCACTGACACTCCTCTGCCAAAGCCAAAGGATCCATTCTCACGCAAGCAAAAGTTCAAGGCTGATGATTTCTTCGGCGAGCACGTATTCTTCGAATATTATAACCCATATGACTCTGCTCGCATTAGGAAGAGGCGTTTCTAGACTGCTAGTCAAGCCAATTTCTATTCCCCGGTGCTGTTCAACAAGGAGAAGATTTTCTACCATGAGCATATTCCTCACGTGGATATGGAATCTCTGCCATGCTTCGCACCAGTCCTCAGTGTTCTTCACGACGATGGACTGCTCAATTTTTGCTTTGACATCTGCGATTGGAATGAAGAATTTATTCTTCAATTCTATGCAACGTTGCACATCACCGGAAATGCTGAAGATGTGAATTCATGGGTGCTGGACTGGATGTCTGAAAACACTCACTACACTGCACCAGCCTCTGAATTGCTTTGTGCTCTACCACTCAGTCCTCCCCTTGAAGAAGCTCGCTGCATCTATAGTGAACCTGAGCTCACACATCATTACATGCAAGTGCTGATGAAGCCTTTGAATCCAGGTCAGGCACCATGAACAAAATTCCTTGTGAAGGAATTGTTGTACGTGCCCTGAACTGTCTATCGTATTCTTACGAGGACAATCAGTCCTATCAAAGGCCACGACTCATCTGATGAGGAAATTGTTGGCATTATGAAGAATCTAGTATTCAACATCGTTCATGGCATTCCTGTCAACTACCACGATTTCTTCATGAGGACTATGGCCAATGTTGCACTGTCTCCGTTTGAGCTGAAGCCTTATGCAACTTGGATCATGAGATTCCTCAGGACAAGGTCTTCACTCAACTACAAAACTGATTTCCAGAATCATCTCAGCTACTTGCCCCCAATTGAAGTCCTCAAGCAGACATATTCCTCAGTTGATGGAAAGGGCAAGGCACCAGCTGTAATTGATGAAGGCATTTGTCCATTGGATGGTCAGTTTCGCAAAGCTGCATCTTATTCCACCAATGATGACTCTGCCACACATGACTCTGCCAATGCTCCCAAGTCCACTCCTCAAGCCACTGCTCCGCGCGTGATGACAGACCGTGAACTTTTGCTTAGTCTTCACCAGAAGGTGGATCGAAATCACAAATGGGTTAAGCGTCAGTTTGGTTCACTTCTTCACAACATGACTGCCACACACAATGCAGTGAAGAAAAACCACTACTACCTCCATCAAGTCTTCGATCGCACCTGGGCAATCCTGTCTCATCTGTATGGTGAAGAAGATCTGAAGAACATGGGTCTTAATGAAGATTTTGACTGGTCTGCACCTCCACCGAAGAAATTCAAGAAGGTCAAGGTTCCTTATCTGGTGGCCAGCTCATATTCTTCATCGCGCGACACTGATGAACATGAAGATTTAGACGACACTGCGGCAGGCCCTACATCAACCAACAACCCCAACAACGCTGGTGCTCCTTCATCAACTTGATTATCTTCAGGGGCGTTAGTCCTCAGTTTCGATCCTTTTGGTCATTTGATGACAAAGGGGGAGAAATTTGAGTTAGTCTTCAAGCGGGTCTATTTTATCGCCCATATACAACGTTTTTTTGCTAAGTTCAACTCTCGTTCTTCTGAAACTTTATTGGATCGAGTTGTAATCTTAAACCCGATGGTGCTCTGATACTTTTGATGCACTATGCTCTGATACTCTTTTATGCATGCTTATTCCTCGTTAATATTATTGCACGCATGCTGAATTTCATCAGGCACCATATTTCATCATGCATTTCAAATTATTCATATTATATGTTAAATGCGTGTATGAATTACAAGATATAGGGGGAGATCTCCATGATTCAACTCTTCAAGTGTGCATTGCTTCAAAAGCAAATTCCTCACTATGCACATTGTCGGTGTCAAAACCGGCGGATCTCGGGTAGGGGGTCCCGAACTGTGCATCTAGGCCGGATGGTAACAGGAGACGAGGGACACAATGTTTTACCCAGGTTCGGGCCCTCTTGTTGGAGGTAAAACCCTACGTCCTGCTTGATTAATATTGATGATATGGGTAGTACAAGAGTAGATCTACCACGAGATCAAGGAGGCTAAACCCTAGAAGCTTGTAACGCCCCGAGACCGATGTGCCAGGTGTCGTGCAGTTATTCGCTGTAGTTGCCATGTCATTTGCTTGTGTGTTTCATTTCATCATGTCATCATCTGCATTTCATCCGCATGTTTTTCAAAACTTGCATCCGTTCGGGTTCCTCCTGGTTCTCTCCGTTGTCCGTTCGGTGTCCAGACCACACTCGCACGCGCCCGCGGCACCCCCGAAATATTATTTTATAAGTGGCCGAAAAATGTTCTCGGAATTGGATGAAACTTGGTGTGCGGTCTTATTATAGTGTAGACAGGCCGCCTGCCAAATTTCGTCGCATTCGGAGTTCGTTTGACTGCCCAACCGTTAAATATATAACCGCGATATAGTCGGTATATTCGTCGGGTGTTTTCGGTCTTCGAAAACCGTTGCCGGGCCTCTCTCCCTCTTCTCTCCTGCAGCCCATGGCCTCCACCAACCTCCTCCCTCAATTTCCGCGCAGCCAGCCACCTCCCACCTCGGTTCCGCCGCCGCCAGCCGCAGCCCGCCACTTGGCGGCGCCGCCGGCGCGCCCCGGACCAATCCACGCGCGCCACGTCGCCCCTTGGCCGTCTCCAGCCACTGCCCCGCCGCCATGTCGCATCGCCACCTCACCCCGCTCCTCCCCGCCGCCGAGGCCCGTAGAAGCCCGCATCCGGCCCACCCCGGGCCGATCCGGACCCGATGAGCCCGCAGCCCCGTTCGCCGCCGCTCCCGAGCGCTCTGCTCGATCTGGATCGGGAGTTCCCCTCCTGCTCGCCCGATCCCGCCGCCCTCCGCGCCCTCCGGCGAGCCACCGCCGTTGACCTCGAGGCCTACCCCGTCGCCCTGCCCTTCCATCTCTCCCTTCTCCCTTGGTTCCATCTCCCTCTAACCCCGCCGACCTTTCCTCTCGCAGGTACCCGTCGTTGCCGCCGTCGGAGTTGCTCGCGCCGCCGCCCTGGGATCCCACTGCCGCTGCCGCCACCGGGAATGGGTTTCTCGGGACCAGATCCGCCCTCTCCGGTCCTTCCCGCTGCCCTCACCGGCCGGAGTTGCTGCTGCCCCGCCGTTGACTTCGGGCGCCGCCGTCCCCTGCATCTTGCCCGTGCGCCTCAGGCACGAGGAGAACGACACCGGCGCCTCATCCTCGTGCGTAGGCCCGATCCGCCAAGGCCCAGCCCAGCCCAGCCGCGCCAGGCTCCAGCAGGCCCAGCGCCAGCCTCTCCTCCCTGCTGGGCCGCCAGCCAGCTCCGGTGGCCCATCTCCCACCAGCCTGCCTCCTCCTCCTTCACGGGCCGCAGCCCAGGGGTGAGCCGACCCCCAGCGCCCCCTCCTCTTGTTTTTTTTTACTCTTGTTGGGCTGCCTAGTGCACTGTTCAGATTCGGCCCGATTCATGTTTTTTCCTGCAGAACGATTTGTCCAATTATTCCAGGGATTGCCAGTTTTACAGATTAGACCCTCATGTTCATGCATTTAATAACTCAAGAACCGTGCATCGGATTAAAATGTTTCATATATGAAACTTGCTCAGAATTTTGTGTAGATTAATAATATCCAACTTTCATCGATATTTAAAATGTTAAAAATGTTGTTTGCATTAATTTGCTCCTATGCCATGCTAAAATGCTTTATTTCATAACTAAATAACCGTAACTCCAATTTTAATAAACTTTATATGTAAATGGGGTAGAATTTTGCCTAGTTTATCATGGTGACCTTTATTTGCATTTAAAACAACTCTAAAATTGTGTTTAGGGCAGAACAGGACCTAATCTAAAATATGCATATGGGGAGTTTCCGGAATTGTTGTTCGTTGCTTCCGGCCTCATTTAAACTTGACTAGATAGGTAGTTTTACTTTGCTTCACCCTCTTGCCATGTTAACCAACATTTAATATTGTTGAGTACATAAACGAGATCAAACTAAATTACTTGTTGTGGTGTTTCGTCAATATGCAACTCGTTGCATATTGATCTCCACTTAATTTGTAGAACTGCTTCTGCACTTTGCCATGCCATGCCTCTTTAAACCGGACATGCATCATACTCGTTTGTGCATCATGCCATGTTGATGTGTTGGTTATTTACTATGTTGTGTGCTCCTTTTCCGGTGATTGCTTCTTCGGGTTGGTTCCGATAACGTCGCGTTTGTGAGGATCCGTTCGACTACGTCCGTTTGTCTTCTTCATGGACTCTTTCTTCTTCCTTGCGGGATTTCAGGCAAGATGATCATACCCTCGAAATCACTACTATCTTTGCTATGCTAGTTTGCTCGCTCTTTTGCCATGCCAATGCTACGATGCCTACCACTTGCTTGTCAGCCTCCCAAATTGCCATGTCAAACCTCTAACCCACCATGTCCTAGCAAACCGTTGATTGGCTATGTTACCGCTTTGCTCAGCCCCTCTTATAGCGTTGTTAGTTGCAGGTGAAGATTGAAGTTTGTTCCTTGTTGGAACATGGAGATGTTGTTCCTTGTTGGAACATGTTTACTTGTTGGGATATCACAATATATCTTACTTAATTAATGCATCTATATACTTGGTAAAGGGTGGAAGGCTCGGCCTTATGCCTGGTGTTTTGTTCCACTCTTGCCGCCCTAGTTTCCGTCATATCGGTGTTATGTTCCCGGATTTTGCGTCCCTTACGTGGTTGGGCTATAATGGGAACCCCTGGAAAGTTCGCCTTAAGTAAAGCTTCTCCAACAATGCCCAACATTGGTTTTTCCATTTGCCACCTAGCCTTTTCTTTTCCCTTGGGAGTCGCGCTCCTGAGGGTCATCATTATTTTACCCCCCCCCCCCCGGGCCAGTGCTCCTCTGAGTGTTGGTCCAACCCGTCAGCTGCCGGTGGCCACCAGGGGCAACTCTGGGTTGGCCTACCCGTACCTTGGACAATCTGAGTGTGCCCTGAGAAAGAGATATGTGCAGCTCCTATCGGGATTTGTCAGCACATTCGGGCGGTGTTGCTGGTTTAGTTTTACCCTGTCGAAATGTCTTGTTGTACCGGGATACCGAGTCTGATCGGAATGTCTCGGGTGGAGGTCTATTCCTTCGTTGACCGTGAGAGCTTTTGATGGGCTAAGTTGGGACACCCCTGCAGGAATTGAACTTTCGAAAGCCGTGCCCGCGGTTATGGGCATATGGGAATTTGTTAACGTCCGGTTGTAGAAAACCCGAAGTTGACCTTAATTAAAATACATCAACCGTGTGTGTAGCCGTGATGGTCTCTTTCCGGCGGAGTCCGGGAAGTGAACACGGTGTTGGAGTTATGCTTGACGTAGGTTGCTATAGGATCACTTCTTGATCATACTTTTATCGACCGTGCTTTGCCTTCTCTTCTCGCTCTCATTTGCGTATGTTAGCCACCATATATGCTAGTCGCTTGCTGCAGCTCCACCTCATTACTCCATCCTTCCTATGAGCTTGAATAGTCTTGATCTCGCGGGTGCGAGATTGCTGAGTCCCCGTGGCTCACAGATACTTCCAAAACCAGCTTGCAGGTGCTGATGAGTCTGTGCAAATGACGCAACCAAGCTCAGGAGGAGCTCGATGAAGATCTTGTCCTTTGTGTTGTTTCCGTTCTAGTTGATCAGTAGTGGAGCCCAGTTGGGGTCGATCGGGGACCTTTGTCGCATTTGGGGTTCTTCTTTTATTTTGGTTCCGTAGTCGGACCTTGATTGTATCTGTATGATGTAATGCTTTATTCATGTAATTGTGTGAAGTGGCGATTGTAAGCCAACTATGTACCTCTTTCCCTTATGTATTACATGGGTTGTGTGAAGATTACCTCACTTGCGACATTGCTTTCAATGCGCTTATGCCTCTAAGTCGTGCTTCGACACGTAGGAGAAGCCGCATCGAGGGCGTTACAAGTTGGTAATCAGAGCCTTCCCCGACCTTAGGAGCCCCATTGCTTGATCGTTTTTAGCAGCCGAGTTGTGTCTAGAAAAATGTTTTGAGTCCTTAGGAATTATATATCGGAGAGTTTAGGAATTCTTTTTACTTCCCAGTCTCCTCATCGCTCTGGTAAGGCATCCTGACCTAGAGTTTTGACTCTTCTCTTCTCAAATTTCACTAAATTTTTTTTTAGGATCACGCGGGTATCTTGGAATCGTTCCGATGGTTTTATGATGAGAACATTGTCTTGGTGCCTCCTGTCAGGGGTTTAGTGGAAGTGTCCCGGGGAGTTGAGCTCTGAGGTGTTGTCATCATAATTTTATCGTTGCAATTCTGGAATACCTAAGTTTAGTACGCCGACATCGAAAATCTCTTTTATGCAGTTCATTGGTGAGATAACCTCGACGCCACCCAGTACTGGGGCGGGAGTTCGGGAGTATCGCCATAACTCGTATAACGGATGATTTTCGAAGGTTGAGGTAGATGATTTCCGAAGGTTTCTTGGTTATGTGTTGAAGGATGGATACAGCTGGATGTAGGATTTGCTAGTTTGGGTGAGATATTATGCTTCCCCTGTATCCCCAACACCTGATTGCATAACCGGAAAATTTCGGGAGTTTCATAGGTGGGAATTCAAGTAGCTCTTAGGATATCTTTTCGACAGATGTATGATATGAAATTGGGGTTCGACGTCTAGTGGTCCGCCTTTCCACGGTCGTTTTTACAGTGGTCTCGTTGTGTCTTAAAGAGTCCTTGGCTATGCCGACTCGGGGACGCTTCGTATGTCATGTGCACTGCCTTGTACATGATGGTGCTGTACACTCGAGCCCGTGTAGGCCCCACCACGAAAACTTCGGACGATATCTCTATCATATGTTTGTTCTGGCTTATTTTGCAAGCCAATCCTTTGTTTTGTTTTGAGTTGTGGTATTCGAGTTGCTTCGAAGTCAAATGTTGATTCCATACCTTCCCCAAATGGTGTTTTCATACTCCAATGTGAATACCAATCCTTCTCGACAATCGAGATTGTCATGTCAATCCTTTTCAACCAACGTCTTTCTCTTCAAGTGGATCCGATCATTTCAACATTCGCAAGATCACCTCTCAGTTCTCTCAACGGTGTTTGTTTCATCCGTCCCAAGTTGTTTTTGTTTTCCCGCCCTCCCACCCCTTTTTCTTCAAGGACTCAGATTTCTTAATCGAGTATCCATTTTATTGATGGGAAGTTTCTCCATTCTTTTCCGTCAATGTTCTTATCCGGTGATTCTCATGAAGATTCTAATGGAGCTTCAAGTTCGTCATTCCTCATTCCTTTCTCTTCTCCGGTGGATTCAAGTCAAGATTTGTCGATTATATCCCCTTTTTCTCGTCTCAAATACCTTATCTTGACGGTGCTCCTCATATTTATTCACTTCCCGCTATTCAATTGTTCCGGAGTGCTCAAGATATCTCGAAGATTCGTGTTTCCACTCTACTTTCGTTCAAGTTCTTTCGAGGATGTTCCCTCATTCAAGCCATTTAACTCAACCGGTGCAATCTCTCTTTTAAATCGTTCAACAGTGTTTTCTTTTGAGTGGGCCCTAACCCACAGGTCTTTTCCCAGGATCTTACCTGACTCTTCTAATGATTCCGGAGTTATTCTCTAATTCTTTTCCAAGTTTGACGTAAGAATGAGTTATCATCAGTCAAATGCTTTTCTCCAAGATCTCGTTTTCAAATTCTTTTCATCTTTGGCTGAACCTTTCCTCTTTTAATTCTCCCGGAGTATCTCATACAATTCATGGTGGTTCTCATCTTCATTCTCAACGTGTGAAGACCAAAGAAGGATTTCTCTTTAATCTTGCTCTATTCTCTTCAAGATTCATGGTGCTAGCTTGTTGCCATCCTCTCATAATTGTTTTGATCGTGAGAATTCTTTTCATCCATCCGGAGTTATTCAAGAGTCTTCTCAGTTTGTCATCCGGAGTCCATCAATTCAGATTTATTCATTCTCAGTTTGCAGTTATCATTCTCCGATCTTACCGGTGCCTTGTTCAAGTGATCTTTAATCGGCTCGTGCTCTCTTCGTTCTCATGTATCTAAATACCCTAAAGTATCTTCATTCATTTTGCAATTCTTCCCGGTGATTTGTGCTTTTGCTACGTTCAATTTCAATTCTTACGGTGGTTCGTTCAAGAGTTCTCTTTCTTTGTTATCATATCAATTCATTCGTTCTTTCCAAATCCTACCGGTGGTTCGTTGAAGACCTTCTCAAGTTTACGCCATATCTCTGTTAATCCTTTCTACAAGAATAAGTGGTATGCCAAATCCGTTGCTTGTCATCAATTTAAATTGGTGAAGGATACGCATAACATAATTCTTATTCTGGTTTCATCCAAGTGATTAATCCTTTCCTTCAGAGTTTGTTCAGGAGGAATAAATTCTTGGCTGCTTGTTGTTCATCTTTTCAACCCATCATCTCGTTTTGTCAAAGATCATGATCTTTCCATGCCTATCCTTTTAATCTGAGTGTTGTGTCCTCTTTACAAGTATCCTCTCATCTTGTCAAGTTCAATTCCTTCCATTTACAGATGGAGTGCTGTCCAAATTATATCACTCTTATTCCTTCCCTATCTTGCTTAACCGGAGTATTGTGCCCCTTTGTTCAAGTTCTTTTCGCCTTATCAAGTCTTGCATCCCTTTCTCAACCAGAGTGTCGTGTTTTCATTTGGGCTATCTCATCTTATCAAATTTTGACTCCCTTCTCAACAGGATGCTGTCTGAGATCTTTGTTACCCCTTGCTCCATTCAAGCAATAGTTCCGGTGACAGTGTGTTGTGATTTCATCAAGTATCTTCTCATCTTATCAAGAACTTATTCAATTCTTTTCTTTCCAACCAGAGTGCTGCCCGAATTTGGTCTTTCTTGATCCCCTTCTGTAACCGGAGTGTTCTCAATATATATCTTCCCTTCAACCTCAAGGTTTCGCAATGCTCTTTGTCCCTAGTTTCTAACGGAGTGTTTTGGACTTTGTTCTCCTTCGTTCTATTCTTTTCTCGAATTAGTTCAACCTCGCAAGGTTCTTTGGTTTCACTCGTTCGTCAAAGGAGCAACTTAGTTTTACCTCTCCTCTCTTTCTCTTCCGTTGTCCCTCCGGTGCCATTCTAGATCTCGGGACGAGATCCTCTCATAGTGGTGGAGTGTTGTAACGCCCCGAGACCGATGTGCCAGGTGTCGTGCAGTTATTCGTTGTAGTTGCCATGTCATTTGCTTGTGTGTTTCATTTCATCATGTCATCATCTGCATTTCATCCGCATGTTTTTCAAAACTTGCATCCGTTCGGGTTCCTCCTGGTTCTCTCCGTTGTCCGTTCGGTGTCCAGACCACACTCGCACGCGCCTGCGGCACCCCCGAAATATTATTTTATAAGTGGCCGAAAAATGTTCTCGGAATGGGATGAAACTTGGTGTGCGGTCTTATTATAGTGTAGACAGGTCGCCTGCCAAATTTCGTCGCATTCGGAGTTCGTTTGACTGCCCAACCGTTAAATATATAACCGCGATATAGTCGGTATATTCGTCGAGTGTTTTCGGTCTTCGAAAACCGTTGCCGGGCCTCTCTCCCTCTTCTCTCCTGCAGCCCATGGTCTCTACACAGCCCACTAATCCCTCCCGCAGCCCTCTAACCTCCCCCTCTGACCAGAGCCGCACGATCGCGATCGTACGGTCCAAAAGCGGCCCCAAACCCTCAAACCCTAGCTCCTTTCTATATATAGACGCCTCCCATGCCATTTTTGGCCTCCACCAACCTCCTCCCTCAATTTCCGCGCAGCCAGCCACCTCCCACCTCGGTCCCGCCGCCGCCAGCCGCAGCCCGCCACTTGGCGCCGCCGCCGGCGCGCCCCGGACCAATCCACGCGCGCCACGTCGCCCCTTGGCCGTCTCCAGCCACTGCCCCGCCGCCATGTGGCATCGCCACCTCACCCCGCTCCTCCCCGCCGCCGAGGCCCGTAGAAGCCCGCATCCGGCCCGCCCCGGGCCGATCCGGACCCGATGAGCCCGTAGCCCCGTTCGCCGCCGCTCCCGAGCGCTCTGCTCGATCTGGATCGGGAGTTCCCCTCCTGCTCGCCCGATCCCGCCGCCCTCCGCGCCCTCCGGCGAGCCACCGCCGTTGACCTCGAGGCCTACCCCGTCGCCCTGCCCTTCCATCTCTCCCTTCTCCCTTGGTTCCATCTCCCTCTCACCCCGCCGACCTTTCCTCTCGCAGGTACCCGTCGTTGCCGCCGTCGGAGTTGCTCGCGCCGCCGCCCTGGGATCCCACTGCCGCTGCCGCCACCGGGAATGGGTTTCTCGGGACCAGATCCGCCCTCTCCGGTCCTTCCCGCTGCCCTCACCGGCCGGAGTTGCTGCTGCCCCGCCGTTGACTTCGGGCGCCGCCGTCCCCTACATCTTGCCCGTGCGCCTCAGGCACGAGGAGAACGACACCGGCGCCTCATCCTCGTGCGTAGGCCCGATCCGCCAAGGCCCAGCCCAGCCCAGCCGCGCCAGGATCCAGCAGGCCCAGCGCCAGCCTCTCCTCCCTGCTGGGCCGCCAGCCAGCTCCGGTGGCCCATCTCCCACCAGCCTGCCTCCTCCTCCTTCACGGGCCGCAGCCCAGGGGTGAGCCGACCCCCAGCGCCCCCTCCTCTTGTTTTTTTTACTCTTGTTGGGCTGCCTAGTGCACTGTTCAGATTCGGCCCGATTCATGTTTTTTCCTGCAGAACGATTTGTCCAATTATTCCAGGGATTGCCAGTTTTACAGATTAGACCCTCATGTTCATGCATTTAATAACTCAAGAACCGTGCATCGGATTAAAATGTTTCATATATGAAACTTGCTCAGAATTTTGTGTAGATTAATAATATCCAACTTTCATCTATATTTAAAATGTTAAAAATGTTGTTTGCATTAATTTGCTCCTATGCCATGCTAAAATGCTTTATTTCATAACTAAATAACCGTAACTCCAATTTTAATAAACTTTATATGTAAATGGGGTAGAATTTTGCCTAGTTTATCATGGTGACCTTTATTTGCATTTAAAACAACTCTAAAATTGTGTTTAGGGCAGAACAGGACCTAATCTAAAATATGCATATGGGGAGTTTCCGGAATTGTTGTTCGTTGCTTCCGGCCTCATTTAAACTTGACTAGATAGGTAGTTTTACTTTGCTTCACCCTCTTGCCATGTTAACCAACATTTAATATTGTTGAGTACATAAACGAGATCAAACTAAATTACTTGTTGTGGTGTTTCGTCAATATGCAACTCGTTGCATATTGATCTCCACTTAATTTGTAGAACTGCTTGTGCACTTTGCCATGCCATGCCTCTTTAAACCGGACATGCATCATACTCGTTTGTGCATCATGCCATGTTGATGTGTTGGTTATTTACTATGTTGTGTGCTCCTTTTCCGGTGATTGCTTCTTCGGGTTGGTTCCGATAACGTCGCGTTTGTGAGGATCCGTTCGACTACGTCCGTTTGTCTTCTTCATGGACTCTTTCTTCTTCCTTGCGGGATTTCAGGCAAGATGATCATACCCTCGAAATCACTACTATCTTTGCTATGCTAGTTTGCTCGCTCTTTTGCCATGCCAATGCTACGATGCCTACCACTTGCTTGTCAGCCTCCCAAATTGCCATGTCAAACCTCTAACCCACCATGTCCTAGCAAATCGTTGATTGGCTATGTTACCACTTTGCTCAGCCCCTCTTATAGCGTTGTTAGTTGCAGGTGAAGATCGAAGTTTGTTCCTTGTTGGAACATGGAGATGTTGTTCCTTGTTGGAACATGTTTACTTGTTGGGATATCACAATATATCTTACTTAATTAATGCATCTATATACTTGGTAAAGGGTGGAAGGCTCGGCCTTATGCCTGGTGTTTTGTTCCACTCTTGCCGCCCTAGTTTCCGTCATATCGGTGTTATGTTCCCGGATTTTGCGTCCCTTACGCGGTTGGGCTATAATGGGAACCCCTTGACAGTTCGCCTTAAGTAAAGCTTCTCCAGCAATGCCCAACATTGGTTTTTCCATTTGCCACCTAGCCTTTTCTTTTCCCTTGGGAGTCGCGCTCCTGAGGGTCATCATTAGTTTACCCCCCCGGGCCAGTGCTCCTCTGAGTGTTGGTCCAACCTGTCAGCTGCCGGTGGCCACCAGGGGCAACTCTGGGTTGGCCTACCCGTACCTTGGACAATCTGAGTGTGCCCTGAGAAAGAGATATGTGCAGCTCCTATCGGGATTTGTCGGCACATTCGGGCGGTGTTGCTGGTTTAGTTTTACCCTGTCGAAATGTCTTGTTGTACCGGGATACCGAGTCTGATCGGAATGTCTCGAGTGGAGGTCTATTCCTTCGTTGACCGTGAGAGCTTGTGATGGGCTAAGTTGGGACACCCCTGCAGGAATTGAACTTTCGAAAGTCGTGCCCGCGGTTATGGGCAGATGGGAATTTGTTAACGTCCGGTTGTAGAAAACCCGAAGTTGACCTTAATTAAAATACATCAACCGTGTGTGTAGCCGTGATGGTCTCTTTCCGGCGGAGTCCGGGAAGTGAACACGGTGTTGGAGTTATGCTTGACGTAGGTTGCTATAGGATCACTTCTTGATCATACTTTTATCGACCGTGCTTTGCCTTCTCTTCTCGCTCTCATTTGCGTATGTTAGCCACCATATATGCTAGTCGCTTGCTGCAGCTCCACCTCATTACTCCATCCTTCCTATGAGCTTGAATAGTCTTGATCTCGCGGGTGCGAGATTGCTGAGTCCCCGTGGCTCACAGATACTTCCAAAACCAGCTTGCAGGTGCTGATGAGTCTGTGCAAATGACGCAACCAAGCTCAGGAGGAGCTCGATGAAGATCTTGTCCTTTGTGTTGTTTCCGTTCTAGTTGATCAGTAGTGGAGCCCAGTTGGGGTCGATCGGGGACCTTTGTCGCATTTGGGGTTCTTCTTTTATTTTGGTTCCGTAGTCGGACCTTGATTGTATCTGTATGATGTAATGCTTTATTCATGTAATTGTGTGAAGTGGCGATTGTAAGCCAACTATGTACCTCTTTCCCTTATGTATTACATGGGTTGTGTGAAGATTACCTCACTTGCGACATTGCTTTCAATGCGGTTATGCCTCTAAGTCGTGCTTCGACACGTAGGAGATATAGCCGCATCGAGGGCGTTACAAAGCTAGCCTATGGTATGATTGTTGTATGATGAAGTTGTCCTATGGACTAAAACCCTCCGTTTTATATAGACACCGGAGAGGGTTAGGGTTACACAAAGTCGGTTACAATGGTAGGAGATCTTGAATATCCGCATCGCCAAGCTTGCCTTCCATGCCAAGGAAAGTCCCATCCGGACACGGAACGGAGTCTTCAATCTTGTATCTTCATAGTCCAGGAGTTCGGCTGAAGGTATAGTCCGGCTACCCGAACACCCCCTAATCCAGGACTCCCTCAGTAGCCCCTGAACCAGGCTTCAATGACGACGAGTCCGGCGTGCAGATTGTCTTCGGCATTGCAACGCGGGTTCCTCCTCCAAATTCTTCATAAAAGTTTGTAAACACCAAGAGTAGTGTCCGGCTCTGCAAAATAAGCTTCCACGTATTGCCATAGAGAGAATAATATTAACACAAATCTAATCTGCTGACATATTCCGCAGCGTGACATCACACTACGGCCAAGCCTTTATTCGAATCGTTTTCACTTCTCCACCTCAGCGTGTTTTGCGAGGCGGTTTTCTTGGCACGTCTTGTGAAAGCAGAGATCGTGCCCCCTTTGTTTACGGGATTCTCGTTAATACAGACGTGGGTAACTCAACCGTGCCACTTATCACGGCACTTGGGAGGCAAGCGAGTTTTACTAGGCTGGTGGGGACGCATAGTCGCATCCTCCCATATAAGGGGATAAGGATCCACCTTTTTACCTACGCCTTCTTCCTCCTTTGCCTATCCATCTTCTGCGCACCCAAGCTCCAGCGCCCAAGCCCGCACTTCCTACCTCAACCCTCTCCAACAATGTCCGGAGCGGGAGGCAAGTGGATGGTCTCCTCCGTCACGGAGGGCCATGTCAAAAGGTTAAGGAAGGTCGGATACTTGTCCAAAGACATCACGCACCGACTTCCTGAGGAGGGGCAGCTTCTCCCCACCCCAAGGCCCCATGAGAGGGTAGTATTTCTTCCCCACTTCCTCCGCGGACTGGGTTTTCCTCTCCACCCATTTTTCCGCGGGCTCATGTTCTACTATGGCCTAGATTTCCATGATCTGGCCCCAAACTTCATCCTCAATATCTCGGCGTTTATCGTCGTGTGCGAGGCTTTCCTCTGCATTCGCCCCCATATCGGCCTCTAGCTCAAGACCTTCAACGTCAAGCCAAAGGTGGTGCGCGGCAACCAAGTGGAGTGCGGAGGTGCCATGGCGGGCAAAATTGCCAACGTCCTATGGCTCGAGGGCTCCTTTGTGGAGACCTTGAAGGGGTGGCAGTCCGGGTGGTTTTACATCACCGAGCCACGTGATCCGAAGTGGATTGCAGCCCCTGAATTCCGATCCGGACCCCCTACGCGGCTCACGTCCTGGAAGGAGACGAGCTTGTCATGGGGCGACGAAGAAGAGTTGACCAGACTGCAAAAATGCATCCAGTCCCTGGTGAACAAGCAGCTCAAGCTTGTCAACATAATCCAGGTCATGCTCGTCTGCCGGATCCTTCCGTGTCAAGAACGGGACTTCAATTTCTGGGAGTTCAACCCGGCGCAGCACCACACTCTGAGCAGGCTCTTCAACACGATGTACGAAGATGTCTGGAGGGGGCTAAATAAAGGCGCCGAGACTCCCACATCCGCCTCTGAAGACCGCGGATTTAGCTTGCAGCGTCCTGCTGGCGAGGTAAGATATTTCCATCCTTTACAGGATGTTAAGTTTTTTCATAGTTTGACTCTATGCGGGATCTAAACTCCCTCACCTTTGACAGGATTGGCGGGAGAAGTCCGGACAGATTAACTGTCCGGCTCCCTTACCCGAAGACCCAGCCCCTGCTCTCCTAGAGAAGCTGCTGGTTCCGGCACCTTATGTGGTGCCGGAGAAGAAGGCCAAGAAGAAGAAGGCCACGGGGACTCGAAAGAGTTCCTGGCATATGGTGGTGTCGGACTCGTCGTCCGACAAGTCCGAGACGCACTCCTCCCGTGAAAATGAGGAGGAAGAAGAAACCTCTCCCCCTCCAGCAGGGGGAGGAGAGAAGAGGAAGGCCGCCCCAGTAGGGGAAGCCGAGGGGTCCAAGAAGAGGAAAACCCCTCTGCCGGACTATGTCCCCGACGCCGACGAGGACGAAGAGGAATGGCCGGACAGGGCCAAGCGTCCAGCGAGATCGTAAGTGTTCGGATACCAGAGTAACTCGTGATATTCCTTTTGTTGCACAACTTTCCCTAACGTCAGATATAATCATGCAGTCCGCCCAAGGACGGGCTCGACAAGTCGTCGAGCAGCTCCCTGGATTCATCGGACGTGAATTCAGTTTCACCCACTGCTTCCCCCTGTGCTGCGGATGACGCCGAAGTGGTGTCGCGACAAGCTCCGGGGCGAGAGGAGGTGGTCTAGGAGGAGCCACGAGGCGACCTCCCAGACTCCAGGAGTGAAGGGGACAAGACCCCCCTAGGCTCCAAGTCCGGCTTTAAGCCGGACACTGCGCCGGAATCATCAACGATTCCGGACCACGGTAGGCGAACTCCTGCCAAGAGGAGCAAGCCTACTGAGCCGGCGTCCTCCGTCCAACCGGAAGCGCCGGACAATCTGCTGGAGGAGCTTAAGGGCGCCTCCATCGATGAGGAGCACTGTGCCATCATGAGTACGGTGGTCTAGAAGGTTCGGTCCGCCAAAAGCGGACTGAATGAAGCTTGTGCTAGCCTTCTAACAGGCTTCAAGGTAAGTAAAAATATGTAAAAATATTACCGTATAGACAGTAGCTCCTGATGCTCTGTTTGGCGTTCGGAAAGAAAAGCCGAATAGAGGATCTATTAAATATCGCAGGAGTCTAACTAAAAAGGAGTCAATATACGTATGCAGGCTTCGCTGCTGGCCACCGTCGCACTGATTGCGGAGGTGGGTGCCCTGAAGCAGGGCCTCGAGCGGACCGAGCAAGAGCTCGGCCTTGCCAAACGGCAGCCCGAGGAGAAAGAAGGTAAGAGATACCTTATAGAAAAAATTCCTATAGGAAGGCGCAATTGCAAAAAATGACGGGAGTATACTGCTTATTGTAGGGGCCACAACTGAGGTGGCGACCCTCAAGCAGGCGCTATCCGAGACCGAGAAGAAAGCGGCCACGGAGCGCGCCGAGCGGGAGAAATTTGAGGCGCAGGTCGGCGAGGGGCGGCAAGAGCTTCAGGTTCTCATGCAAAAACATGAGAGTTTGGAGCTCGACTCGAAGACGCGAGCGTCCGAGCTTGCTGCGGCTCTTAAAACTGCCAAATCTGCCAAGGCCGAAACCCAGAAGGCCCTCCAGGAATTGGATGCGGTGAAAAAGATAGCGGCGGGTAAGGCATTCTATATGCAAAGCAGATATATAAAAGTAAACTACTTGTTACTTACCCGAATCCGGAGCTCTCCAGGGGCATTCGCAGATCTTCCTCGCAGCGTATCCGATGCCGCCACATTCTACCGAGCCGAGGAAGGCAACTCGACGGAGAAGGTGTTCTGGTCTTAGTACGCTAAGGTCGGACACCCTGTGCCCTTGAGCGGCCAGCTGAAGCAGCTGGTCGAGCTCCATAAGGCGGCCGAACAGGCCCTGAAGGGCTTCATAGTTCGGCTATGGCCTGGAGAGGCCCTGCCTGGGAGCTACTTCGGACTGGTGCGGCGGCTGGTGGAGGCTTGTCCAAGGCTCAAGGTCATCAAGCGCTCCGTCTGCATCGAAGGTGCCCGTAGGTCCCTTGCCCGTGCAAAGGTGCACTGGGGTAAGCTGGACGGTGAGAAGCTTATGAAGGACGGGCCGCCGTCGGGGAAGGAGCATCGCAAGCCCGAGAACTATTACAAGGATGTTCTTGCTGGTGCCCGCCTTGTGGTGGATGAATGTACCAAGGATATAATTTTTGAATGAACTCGCTCGTGTTATCCTGTGCGCTGAAAACTTGTTCATATGCGCTAAGCAATGCTTGAATTTAAAATATTACTTTCTGTGCGGCCGTTTATCAAAAAATTGAGAGATGGCCAGTCGTCGGCTTCTGCCCCCATGCCACTAGTGCTGGGGTGTTCAGGATAAACCTAAGCGCTCTTTTTCCCATCAGTGGGTCCGTCGAGGGAGGCGGTCAGCACAACGAACAAGGCAATCGGACTATAATGCTTGAACACTCTCACTTAGCCATAGAACTCTATAATTTTAAATTTTGGCGAAGCCCCTAGTATTCAGAAGACCGAGTTCAGGGCACTATCCACGCCTTGGCCGGACAAAGCCGGTTCCTCGCTCGAAGCGGCATAAGCCTTTAAGGACTCGAAAAACCTCTCGAACAGCGACCGGTCTCTCGCCTCATCATGACAGTCAGTTTTAGCTTTCTCCACTGAGGTGCTCGGCCCAGCTCAACTGGGGCACAATCGCAGTGGTTCTCCTAGTGCTACCTTAGCCGATATAGGCACCAAAACATAGGAGCCGGGCAAACCCAACTATTGACCCAAATCATGATTCGGAGCCGATGCATATAGTGCTATAAGTTTGGGGTGCCGCACTTGTGAAAGTGGACGGACTTCTCACGCCATATTGATGGGTACTGAAGCCCCTGGCGTATTTTGCCGTACCACAGTGTACGGATGCAGCATGTTATTAATAAACATATATATAAAAAGAGGGTAATGCAAAATAGAGACAAAAAGCTATGCATTGTTTATAGAAGGGCTGCTATGAAAGCGGGACGATACAAATAGTGCGATAAGCAAAACAAATTGGACTATTTAACATGTCCTGGCCAGGGGCAGGCCGCGGAATTGTATTAAAAAACAGGTATACTGCTCGCAATAGAGACCACCTGGGAGTTCCATGATGCGGCGTGGCTTGTCTGCTTCCCTGGATCTTGCATCGTTTGTGCGGCAGTTGAATTGCCGAACAGGTCGTCCGAAGTATGGAGTCCTGAGAGTAAGAGAAAAAAAGGAAGGAATCCGGCAGCCCCTGGTGCAGTTTAAGCCGTATTTCGGGTGTGCCGTGATAGTGCCCCTTCCCCTGTGCCCATGGTATTTCAAGAGCGTAGTTATGTACGCGAAGCGCTGGTTTCGCTATATCACGAGGGCTAGGGTTGGGGCCGCATTGCAACGCTAGCTCGGAACGTGCCAGGCGGTCTTGTTGTAGGGTACTCCAGGCGCGCTTGACAGTGTCCGGCTTTTTGAAGGCCGAACTGGAGAACTACCTAGAGAGGCTGCTTTGTACTTCTACTGAGAGCGCTGCCGTGTGCTCCTCTGTTCGGACGGAGCGTTCAGTGTTCCCATTGACCGTGATTACTCCTCTAGGGCCTGGCATCTTGAGCTTGAGGTATGCATAGTGCGGTACCACGTTGAATTTTGCGAGTGCGGTTCGCCCGAGCAGTGCGTGATAGCCACTATGGAACGGGACTATGTCGAAGATTAACTCCTCGCTTCGGAAGTTATCCGGAGATCCGAAGACTACTTCCAGTGTAACTGAGCCTGTATAGTTGGCTTCTACACCTGGTATGATGCCTTTAAAGCTCGTTTTGGTGGGCTTGATCCTCGAGGGATCTACACCCATCTTTCGCACTATATCCTGGTAAAGCAGGTTCAGGCTGCTGCCACCGTCCATGAGGACTCTTGTGAGATGAAATCCGTCAATGATTGGGTCTAGAACCAATGCGGCGAAGCCGCCGTGACGAATGCTAGTGGGGTGGTCCCTTCGATCAAAGGTGATCGGGCAGGAGGACCATTGGTTGAACTTTGGGGCGACCGGCTCCATCGCATATACGTCCCGTAACGCACGCTTCCACTCCCTCTTGGGGATGTGGGTTGCGTATATCATGTTCACCGTCTGCACTTGCGGGGGAAATCCCTTCTCTCCACTGTTGTTCAGCGGCCTGGGCTCCTCCTCGTCGTCGCTATGCAGCCCCTTGTCTTTGTTTTCGGCTCTTAACTTGCCTGCCTGCTTGAACACCCAACAATCGCTGTTGGTGTGATTGGCTGGCTTTTCAGGGCTGCCATCTATGTGGCACAAGCGGTCGAGTATTCGGTCCAAACTGGACAGGCCCTGAGTTTTTCTTTTGAATGGCTATTTCTGTTGACCGGATTTGTAGCCTCGGAATCCGGCATTAACTGCCGTATCCTTGTTGTTGTCGCTGTTAACGCGGCACTTTTGTTTGTTCCGACGCGACCTGTCACTTTTGTCCTTGGTATTCGAATTACCAGTGTTCTTGGTTAAGTTGTTACTGCGAGCTAGCCAGCTTTCTTCTCCCGCGCAAAAGCGGGTCATGAGTGACGTGAGGGCTGCCATAGATTTCGGCTTTTCCTGTCCCAGGCACCGGGCCATCCACTCGTCACGGATATTATGCTTGAAGGCCGCTAAGGCCTCTACGTCCGGACAGTCGACTATCTGGTTTTTCTTTGTTAAGAACCGTGTCCAGAATTGCCTGGCCGATTCTTCTGGCTGCTGAATTATGTGGCTTAGGTCATCGGCGTCCGGTGGTCGCACATAAGTGCACTGGAAGTTGTCAAGGAATGCGGCTTCCAGGTCCTCCCAAGAACCGATTGAGTTTGTTAGCAAGCTGTTAAGCCAATGCCGGGCCGGTCCCTTAAGTTTGAGTAGGAGGTATTTGATGGCGTGTAGATCATCGCCGCGGGCCATGTGGATATGAAGGAGATAATCCTCGATCCATACCGCAGGATCTGTTGTGCCATCATACGATTCAATGTTTATGGGTTTGAAGCCCTCAGGGATTTTATGATCCATTACTTCATCTATGAAGCATAGTGGGTGTGCGGCGCCTCTGTATTGGGCTATATCACGACACAGCTCGAAGGAGCTTTGTCTGTTGAGTTCGGCCCGGCCGAATTCATTACGTCCGGAGTGACGATCACCGTCACATGCCGTGGGGTGCCTGCGTGATCCGTAGATCGATCTTGTTTACCTTGCCTTGTCCTCCAGGATGTCACGTAGGTCGGGCGTATTTTCCCGTGCCTTAGTATGCTTGACGCGGTGCCGGGGCATGGCTTGAGTGGAGGGCCAAGAGGCCTCTCTGTCGCGGCCACGAGGTGGCCGGTCGGCCATGTCATGCGCTGGTGATGTAGGTGCTTCCTCCTCTAGTCGGGGTAGCAGCCTGTGCTTTGGGTAACTCTTGGAGGGGCGTTCGAGTTCATACTCCTCGGCCGCAAGGACTTCAATCCATCTGTCAGCTAGCAAATCATGATCAGCTCTAAGCGGTTGCCGCTTTTTCTTGAGGCTCCTTGCCGTGGCCATGAGCCTGCGTTTAAAACGCTCTTGTTCGGCAAGATCTTCTGGCACGACGAACTCGTCATCGTCGAGGCTTGCCTCGTCTTCGGAGGGAGGCGTATAATTATCGTCCTCAACCTGTTGGTCCGCCGCCCTCTCGTGAGGGTTGGCTTCTCTGTCCTCCTATGCCGAATTTTGCTGGAGGGGGTGTTCTTCGGCGCTATCCAGAGTAGTATTATCTCCCGTGCCGGAATCACCATTTTTGCTTTGGCGGGATTTAGAGCGGCGCCGCTGACGCCGGCACTTGGGCTGTTTCTTAGAGGTATCGTCCACCGTTGTTCCATCGCCATCTCCATCCTTTGGAGTGTCCACCATATATATGTCATATGACGAGGTGGCCTTCCAACGCCCTACAGGTGCTGGTTCTTGTTCGTCTCCTGCATCATCGTCCATGCCGTTGATGTCTTCGGAGTCGAAGTCAAGCATGTCGGTTAAGTCGTCGACAGTGGCTACGAAGTGGGTGGTGGGTGGGTTTTGAATTTCTTCATCGTCCGTATCCCAACCTTGCTGACCGTAGTCCGGCCAGGGCTCTCCTGATAAAGAGAGATACTTTAGAGAATTCAGGATGTCGCCGAATGGCGAGTGCTGAAAGATGTCCGCGGCGGTGAACTCCATTATCGGCGCCCAATCGGATTCGATCGGCGGGGGCGCGGGGGGCTCGGAGTTCGGAGAGGAATCCGGCTCCTCGGAGTCACGGGCTATGCAGAGTGCGGGACTGGAGTTCGGCTCGATCGCCTCTGAGATCGCAGCCCCTGAGGCAGCATCCAACCGCTGATCCTCGATTGGCGCAGTGGGCTCCGAATCAATGGTCAGAACCGATGCGTGTGCGGCCTCCAAGGCGTTGTTCGGCGGCAGAGCTATATCATGCCCATCAAGACAGTGCGGCACGCTTGGCTGTGGCTCGAATCCGTCGAAGATCAAGTCCCCGCGGATGTCAGCCGTGTAGTTTAGGCTTCCAAACCTGACCTGATGGCCAGGGGCGTAACTTTCGATCTGCTCAAGGTGACCAAGCGAGTTGGCCCGCAGTGCGAAGCCGCCGAAGATGAAGATCTGTCCTGGGAGAAAAGTCTCACCCCGGACTGCATCGTGGTTGATGATCTAAGAAGCCATCGGGCCTGAAAGCGACGACACAGAGGAACTCTCAATGAAAGCACCAATGTCGGTGTCAAAACCGGCGGATCTCGGGTAGGGGGTCCCGAACTGTGCGTCTAGGCCGGATGGTAACAGGAGACGAGGAACACAATGTTTTACCCAGGTTCGGGCCCTCTTGATGGAGGTAAAACCCTACGTCCTGCTTGATTAATATTGATGATATGGGTAGTACAAGAGTAGATCTACCACGAGATCAAGGAGGCTAAACCCTAGAAGCTAGCCTATGGTATGATTGTTGTATGATGAAGTTGTCCTACGGACTAAAACCCTCTGGTTTATATAGACACCGGAGAGGGTTAGGGTTACACAAAGTCGGTTACAATGGTAGGAGAACTTGAATATCCGCATCGCCAAGCTTGCCTTCCACGCCAAGGAAAGTCCCATCCGGACACGGGACGGAGTCTTCAATCTTGTATCTTCATAGTCCTGGAGTTCGGCTGAAGGTATAGTCCGGCTACCCGAACACCCCCTAATCCAGGACTCCCTCACACATCTTCATGGGGAGTTCTTCTATATCTTGCAATCAAATTCCTCAATATCAGTATTTACACTTCATATGTTTATCCCCCTTGAAAACTTAACCTATATTGTCATCAATCACCAAAAAGGGGGAGATTGTAAGTGCATCTAGTGCCCCTTAGTCATTTTGGTGTATTGAAGACTTATAGGTTAAGGGACTAATGCGTGTGTGAGTGTACATGGGTCTATAAGTCTATGAGGAGTTTGATATTTACAGGAAAAGTCGGCCCCTAAAAATGAATATCTTTGACTGAAGATTTTGGTATTTCTGAAGACTTTCATGAAGACTTTGAAAGTGAAGAAATTGGTGTGCCCGTGAAGACTTGATATTCATGCGAGGAATATGAAGCTTGAAGAATTTCGTTTTCATAGTTTAGTTTTTCTCTTTCTTGAGTCATAGGAAACACCGTACTGTTAAAGGGGGTTGAGGAAATACTAAGGAAAATTTTCCATGTGATGCTCAACTCAAAATCCTACACCTACCAATCCCTTCGAGTGAAGCCATTGGAAATCTCATACAGTTCAGTCAATTTCTTCAGTGACAGAGATGAAGTTCTTCTGGTCTCTGAGGAATTTGTCCTGACTGAGGAGTTAGGAATTCACCAGTGCGGATTGCCTACACAGTGAGGAACATGATAGCCCTGAGGATTTTGGTACTCAAAATTCCGATCGTTGCTGTGCTATGCGCCAGCTGTTCCAAAATATCTATCCACCTAACGGTCATATCATTGAAGGGCATTTATGTCTTATCATGTCGGGCTGCTCCCTAGGCTATAAATAGCTGCCCCCTACAACCACTAGCTGGGAGAGGCTGCTCCGAGAGAAACTGACACTTGTCATTTGTGAGCAACCCATCCTCTGAGGACATTGAGCGAAAATCATCAAGTGAGGAAAAACCAAAAACCCAAAACCCAAACACCTACAAACCCCGAGTGATTGAGCATCACTCAAGAGATTGATCCTGAGTGGATCCGATGCTTGTTACCTTTGAAGACTGTGCTTCTTCCAGACGGTTAGGCGTCATGGTCTAGAGCATCCAAGAGGAATTGTGGATCGCCAGGTGACCAAGTTTGTGAAGGTTTGGAAGTCGCCTGAAGACTTACCACGGTTGATTGGACGAGGTCTGTGTGACCTTAGTTCAAGGATAATACGGTGAGGACTGGGTGTGTTGGACTTAGTGTCCTTGACTGGGTGTCCGGGACTATGTGTCCTTGAGTTTAAATACTCAGCCGCTCCAACCAGACGTACAACTGAGACAGCAGTTGGAACTGGTCTACCAAATCATTGTCTTCACCAATCTTACTGGTTCTATTTCCTCAACTCTTTCATTTCCTCATAACTGTGCTGTATGTTTGTTCATATCTGTGTTTGAAGACTTTGACTGAAGACTTTCTCAATTTCCTCAGTTCAATTTCTTCAGTCTGTTTGTCTTCATCCTGTGTTATCCTGTGATTACGCTTCCTGTACTCTATGCCTGTCTTCATTTCATCATGATGACTATGCTTGTATTCTGTTATGTTTACCTTTGAGTACTTATTCCACTGCTAGTAGTTCTTCGCTAAGGAATTTCCTCACCGGCAAATTCCTCAGTGAAGAATTTCATAAAAATCGCCTATTCACCCCCCTCTAGTCGATATAACGCACTTTCAGTAACCGACCACTAGAAAATATATATGTAAAAATGCTATGGAGTGAAACCTTCACGCGTTAAGCCTCTGGGACATGGTCGAGAGAAAGGAGGATCGAAAGCCATAGCTATGTTGATCCACTCGACTGGGAAGGAGGAATGGGTGGCACCCGCGTGACATTCTCATGGCGAAGGCGACTGCCAAGGAGGAATGGGGGCCCCCACCCAATGCCTCGGCAGCAACCACGTGCATGAGGCAAACACTTAGAAGCTGCAAGCGGACTTTGAGAACATCGCCTTCAAGGAAGGCAAGCTCGTTGACGATTTTGCCATGCGGATCTCGAGCCTCGCGATGCATCTCCGCATGCTTGGTGACTCCAGAACAAGTGCCACTACTGCAGAACAAGTGTCACTTGACCCGGGAATGCCGCAAGAGGATAGCTGACATGGAAGTCACGACATCAACAAAGCTCATCGAAGCTGACATAGACTGTGAGCCGGCAATGATGCTGGCAGACATCAAGACCGTGCAGGAGAGCCCGGCGCCTCCGTGACCATGACCCCGACAACCGTTGAGACAACACAAGAGGCACAAAGTCTGTCAGTAGGCTCCATCTCTCCAGTGATAGGGCACTCCCTGACAATTGCATTCTCGAGGCATGTCAATTAGGAGATGATGAAGGCTTGTGGGAGCCATGTCCCGGCAACCGAGGTCCCGAAAGCATCACACACTACAAAATTTGATCTATTTTGCAAGCTTTCATTTCTGTCACGTATAACCCTTTTTTGTCACGGAAAATACCCCCGTGATGTTTTCCGGCTGTCACTCCCATTGTCACTGAAGCGTCGTCATGGAAAATAAAATTTTCATGGTACCACTTTTTTCGTCACGCAAGATCGCACTTCAGGCGATGAGCTAAATAATGTCACTGATTGTCGCTTTCGTTGACGGCTCATAATGTCACCTACAATAGCCTAAACTGACGGCTAAGATCTTTTCCGTGATGATAATCCTAACACCGATGATCAGTCGGCGGGTTTGACCGGTCAAAGATTCTGACATGTGGGGCCAGCATTTGCTGACGTCACTGCTTGCACGTCGGTCCCCGATGGGTTTTATTGCCAACGGTCCCGTGAGTAATAACTGGTCGTCAGTTTTGACCGGTCAAACCGCTGACATATGGGCGCATAAGATGCTGATGTGGCTGCTTACATGTGGAACCAGGTAGTCTATTATCGGTGAGGATGTGTCATCTGACCGCTCAACAATTTTTACATGTGGGCCAATTGTGGTGCTGACGTGGATGCCGGTGATGGCATCCATAACCGTCGTCATAGTGTGTAGGCACGGTCAATTTGTTTTATGTATTGCAAATGACAGGCATATTTGATACAAAACTGAATTGATTTTCAGGAATTTTAATATAATTTTGGCAAATTTTTGAATTACAATGGAAATTCAATCAAGTGATTACATCGCAAACAAAAACAATTGTCTCCCAGATGAGATTTTACAATAGGCAACCATAGCACATAGTCACAAAATAAAATTAGACACTTGGTCACAACTTCATCATGTTCAAACAATGCACCAGATTCATGGCGGTATTTCTCAGTTGTAGGCAATGAATTATTGTGAGAGCATCCTGGTGATGTAGCAGAGAGCTCCCTCAATATATCAAAGAGTATCATAAAGATCAAATATTTGCTCTTCAATGACTTTGTAGACCACATCGTGTTCTTTGCCTAAGATTTTAAGTGCAGTGTTCATAGACTTAATCTGTTGATGAAGCGCTGCCATGGAAATATTTAGACCCTCAATTTCATCCAGAATGTGTGACAGAGTCTTCTTGATAGCTTCACATACTTCCTGCATGTATACAGACGGTGAGAGTCTTCTTCACACATTTTAGTTCACAAGACATACATTCATATACAACAATGTCACACAGCCAGTAAGTAATTGTAAAACAAAATGTGCCATAGTTATAGATTTTGGATCCTTCACACACAACGCAATCTCAGTAGCGACAACTCCATTACCTGATTTGTCAACATTGTTTGTATCTTCAGCGTTCTGATCTAAAGAGATACCCCATTTTTTCTGTGAAACTGTATTTGTCCCACATGTGAATACCCATGCTTTAGAATGCACAAGATCTAAAACAGCAGGTTCTAGGCTTTTTTCCTACAACATTTGTGAAAACAGTGCTGCATTATCCTTCATAGTTTGATTTCTAAGCTTCTCGTACTCCACCAATTTGCTTGAATACGATTATAAAGATGAAAGGATGAAAAAATACACTAATTTAAGCCTAAAGTACAATAAAAATAAATTAATTGCCTTTATTAATGTAAATCGACCTTGTTAATTAGGATCAAAGTATAACCATAATTTGAAATAACTATGAAAATTGAAGTAAATTTAGTGCATCTCTAGCCAATCTCTTCGAATTTAGGGCCATTGAATGAACCCTTATCACTTATACATAGAAATACCTCAACATTCATAGCTTAGTTTAATTCAAACTACATTGCAAAAACGAATACATATAGCATAATGTAGTTCAAACTGCATTGCACATTACGAAATTAAACTAATCAGAAAAGGTTGATCACTTCAGCCGCGAACCCCCTTCTCCCGGACAGCATGGCGTCCCCTTCTCGCGTAGCTCAGGTACCCAGCGCTCCTCGGCGACGATCTCTGGATGCATCAATCGGATGTCTTCCATGTACTCTTCGTCTATGCACGCCACCTCGAGCTGCTTGAGAACCTCCCGGTTCTCCCATACCTCACGTCTGGAAACCACTTGATGGTCTCTTTCGATGGGCGTCGACACGTTGGCTATGCCGATTGGGAAGTTCATCTTCGCTTTGCAGTCGTACAACACCACCGCCTTGATGTCGTACGCCTTCGCCGTGAGCTCCACCGCTTGGTTGTAGCCCAGCCAGTACTAGACGCCTACGTCAGTGTCTCTGATTTCTGGCACCCACGTCCTCAACGACCACGTCTAGCGGAGAAATATATTTTTATAATCTGAATAAATAAAAACAGCAAGGTAGCAAATAGTAAATGGGCACAAAAACGGTATTCCAATGCTTGAAAATGAGGCCCAGGGTCCGTACTTTCGCTAGTGCAATCTCTCAACAGTGCTAACATAATTGGACCATATAACCGTCCCTCAACATGCAACAAAGAATCACTCCAAAGTTCCTATCTAGCGGAGAACATAAGACGGAATTGTTTGTAGGGTATGAAACCACCTCAAAGCTATTACTTCCAATCAATCTATCCTAGAGTTCATACTAAAATAAAACAAAGCTATTCTTTCCGATCGATCTAACCAAGAGTTCGTACTAAAATAACACCAAAGTAAATTCAGATTCATAGTATTCAATCCAACACAAAGAACTTCAAAGAGTGCCCCAGGATTTCTACCGGAGAAATAAAGACAAGAACGTGCATCAACCCCTATGCATAGATTACCCCAATGTCACCTCGGGAATCCGCGAGTTGAATGCCAAAACATATATCAAGTGAATCAATATGATACCCAACTGTCACCACGAGTATTCAATTGCAAGACATATATCAAGTACTCTCAAATCCATAAAAGTATTCTATCCAATAACAACGAAATCTCAAAGGGAAAAACTCAATTCATCACAACAAGATAGAGAGGGGAAAACACCATATGATCCGACTATATTAACAAAGCCTGCGATACATCAAGATCGTGACATCTCAAGAACATGAGAGAGGGAGAGTAAACACACAGCTACTGGTGCAAACCCTCAGCCCCGAGGGTGGACTACTCCCTCCTCATCGTGGTGGCCAGCGGTGATGATTCCCCCCTTCGGCAGGGTGCCGGATAGGGTCTAGATTGGTTTTTGGTGGCTACAGAGGCGTGCAACGGTGGAACTTCTAATCTAGGTTAACCCCGAGGATTTTTGAAAATTTTGGGAATTTATAGGGTAAAGAGGGGTGCGGGAGGCCACCGAGGTGGTCACAACCCACCTGGGCGCGCCTGGCCCCCCAGGCACGCCCTGGTGGGTTGTGCCCCCCCTCGGAGCACCCCCCAGGTGCTGCTCTGGCCCATTGGTGGTGTTCTGGTCCATAAAAAATCCACAAAAAGTTTCGTGGTGTTCGGACTTCGATTGATATTGATTTACGGTGATGTAAAAAACATGCAAAAAACAACAACTGGCACTTGGCACTATGTCAATAGGTTAGTCCCAAAAAATAATATAAAATGACTATAAAGTGATTAGAAAACATCCAAGAATGATAATATGACAGCATGGAACAATCAAAAATTATAGGTATGTTGAAGACGTATCAGCATCCCCAAGCTTAATTCCCGCTCGTCCTCGAGTAGGTAAATGATAAAAACAGAATTTTTTATGTGGAATGCTGCCTAACATGTCATCTCATATTCCTTTCTTTATAGCATGGACATTTGGACTTTTATATGGTTCAAAGCAATAGTCTAGTTTTGACATGAGACTTAAATACTCAAGCATATCAACAAGCAACCATGTCTTTCAAAATATCCACGCTAAAATAAGTTATCCCTAGCCCATCATGCTCAATCATTGATCCATTCATGAAACACACTCACATATTAGCTACACCCAATGCTCAAGTACGATCATAGTGCCTCCTAGTTGGTGCTTTATAAGAGACGATGGAGACTCAAAATAAAAATAAAAATTGCATAACATAAAAGAAAGGCCCTTCGTAGAGGGAAGTAGGGATTTGTAGAGGTGCCAGATCTCAAAGTGGAAATTGAGAGATATTTTTTTAGAGGCATACTTTTCCCACCAACGAAAATGACTTAGAGCTCCCAACACTTTCCATGCTAGATATATCATAGGTGGTTCCCAAACAGAAAATAAAGTTTATTCCTTTTTCCACCATACTTTCACTTTCCATGGCTAACCATATCCATGGGTGCCCTCCATACCAACACTTTCCAAGGAATTTATTATTTGACAACATAAAGTAAATTCATTTTTCATTTTGGGACTGGGCATCCCTAATACCTTTGCCTTACTCTCGTGCAATGACAAGTGAATAAACACTCATCATGAGAATAACACATCTAGCATGGAAAATTGGCCACCCCTCACCGCCTCGCGAGCGGTACGAGCACACAAAAGAGAAAATTAATTTGAAAATTAGAGATGGCACATACAAATTTGCTTAGAAGGCAAGAGAATACCTCATATAGGTAGCTATAGTGGACTCATGTGGCAAAACTGGTTTAAAGGATTTTGGATGCACAAGTAGTGATCATACTTAGTGCAAAATGAAGGCTAACAAAAGATTGAGAAGCAACCAACCAAGAAATGAATAATCTCATAAGCGAGCATTGAGCATAATACACAAGTAGGATGTAATTTCATTGCATAACTATTGACTTTCGTGCTTGCATAGGGAATCACAAACCTTAACACCAATATTCTTACTAAAGCATAATTACCCATCAACATGACTCACATATCACATCATCATATCTCAAAACTATTACAAGGAATCAAGTTTATTTTGTCCATTGATCTTCATGAAAGTTTTTATTATATCCTTGTTGGATATCTATCACTTTGGAACTAATTTTCACATGTTGCTTTTGATAAGCTCAAAAAAATATAAGTGAAGATCATGAGCATAATATTTCTTTCTCTCAAATTAATTTAAGTGAAGCAAGAGATAATTTCTTCAAAAATACTAATGCACACCGTGATCAAAAAGATATAAGTGAAGCACTAGAGCAATTCCATAGAAAAGAGCTTCATTGACGGGGTGTGAGTGCCTCTTACCTAGCGTCCCTGGCAACTATTTGAGGACTCTATTTCATTTAAAAACTTTCAGATCTAAGTATTTTATTAAAAAAGCAATCAAAATGAAAATAAAATGACGTTTCAAGGATAGCACACATCATGTGAAGAAGTAATAACTTAGGCTCAATCGATACTAACCGATAATTGTTGAAGAAGAAAGGTGGGATGCCTACCGGGGCATCCCCAAGCTTAGATGCTTGAGACTTCTTGAATATTATCTTGGGATGCCTTGGGAATCCCCAAGCTTGAGCTTTTGTGTCTCCTTAATTCTTCTCATATCATGGTTTTCCTAAATCTCAAAAGCTTCATCCACACAAAACTCAACAAGAACTTATGAGATAAGTTAGTATAAACCAATGCAAAAACCTTATCATTCTCTACTGTAGCAAATCACTAAAATTAGTACTCAACATTGCATACTAAATGCCTCTGCATATTTAATACTCCTATCCTCAAATAGAATCATTAAACAAGCAAACATATGCAAACAATGCAAACATAACAGCAATCTGCCACGAAAGTACAGTCTGTAAAGAATGCAAGAGTATCAATACTTCCCTAACTCCAAAAGTTATGAAAATTTGCCACACTGTAGAAAATTTATTAGAGCTCATTTTGCAAAAAGTTTCAACATTTTATCACATTCTAACTTTTCTAGGGAATTTTTGCAACAACAGTAAACTTTCTGTTTTCAAACAGCAACATGTAGACTTGCAAAATAAGCATGGCAAAGGCTATACTTGATATTTTCATTGAAAATAAAGATGCAAAATATTATTATAAATAACAGAAAGCAAGTCCTAACAAAAGAAAATTATGCCCCAAGCAAAAAACATATCATGTGACGAATGAAAACATAGCTCCAAGTGAGGTTACCGATAATGTTGGAGACGAAAGAGGGTTTGCCTTCCGGGGCATCCCCAAGCTTAGTTGCTTGGATTTTCCTTGAATATCACCTTGGGGTGCCTTGGGCATCCCCAATCTTAGGGTCTTGTGATACGTCTCCAACATATCTATAATTTTTGATTGCTCCATGCTATATTATCTACTGTTTTGGACTATATTGGGCTTTATTTTCCACTTTTATATTATTTTTGGGACTAACCTATTAACCGGAGGCCCAGCCCAGAATTCCTGTTTTTTTGCCTATTTCAGTGTTTCGAAGAAACAGAATATCAAACGGAGTCCAAACGGAATGAAACCTTCGGGAACGTGATTTTCTCACCGAACGTGATCCAGGAGACTTGGACCCTACGCCAAGGAACAAAAGAGGCGGTCACGAGGGTGGGGGGCGCCCCCCCCCCCTAGGGCGTGCCCCCCTGCCTCGTGGGCCCCCTGTTGCTCCATCGACGTACTCCTTCCTCCTATATATACCTACGTACCCCCGAACGATCAGATACGCAGCCAAAAACCTAATTCCACCGCTGCAACTTTCTGTATCCATGATATCCCATCTTGAGGCTTGTTCCGGAGCTCCGCCGGAGAGGGCCATCATCACGGAGGGCTTCTACATCATCATAGCCTCTCTGATGAAGTGTGAGTAGTTTACCTCAGGCCTTCGGGTCCATAGTTATTAGCTAGATGGCTTCTTCTCTCTTTTTGGGTCTCAATACAATGTTCTCCCCCTCTCTTGTGGAGATCTATTCGATGTAATCTTCTTTTTGCGGTGTGTTTGTTGAGATCGATTGTCGGTGTCAAAACCGGCGGATCTCGGGTAGGGGGTCCCGAACTGTGCGTCTAGGCCGGATGGTAACAGGAGGCAAGGAACACGATGTTTTACCCAGGTTCGGGCCCTCTTGATGGAGGTAAAACCCTACGTCCTGCTTGATTAATATTGATGATATGGGTAGTACAAGAGTAGATCTACCACGAGATCAAGGAGTCTAAACCCTAAAAGCTAGCCTATGGTATGATTGTTGTATGATGAAGTTGTATATTCTATCGATGTAACGCCCTCGATGCGGCTATATCTCCCACGTGTCGAAGCACGACTTAGAGGCATAACCGCATTGAAAGCAATGTCACAAGTGAGGTAATCTTCACATAACCCATGTAATACATAAGGGAAAGAGATACATAGTTGGCTTACAATCGCCACTTCACACAATTACATGAATAAAGCATTACATCATCTAGATACAAACAAGGTCCGACTACGGAACCAAAATAAAAGAAGAACCCCAAATGCGACAAAGGTCCCTGATCGACCCCAACTGGGCTCCACTACTGATCAACTAGAATGAAACAACATAAAGGACAAGATCTTCATAGAGCTCCTCCTTGAGCTTGGTTGCGTCATCTGCATGGACTCATCAGCACCTGCAAGCTGGTTTTGGAAGTATCTGTGAGCCACGGGGACTCAGCAATCTCGCACCCTCGCGATCAAGACTATTTAAGCTTATGGGTAAGGTAAATGTATGAGGTGGAGCTGCAGCAAGCGACTAGCATATATGGTGGCTAGCATACGCAAATGAGAGCGAGAAGAGAAGGCAAAGCACGTTCTAGAAAGTATGATCAAGAAGTGATCCTAAACAACCTACGTTAAGCATAACTCCAACACCGTGTTCACTTCCCGGACTCCGCCGGAAAGAGACCATCACGGTAACGCACACTGTTGATTCATTTTAATTAAGGTCAAGTTTAGGTTTTCTACAACCGGACGTTAACAAATTCCCATCTGCCCATAACCGCGGGCACGGCTTTCGAAAGTTCAAATCCCTGCAGGGGTGTCCCAACTTAGCCCATCACAAGCTCTCACGGTCAACGAAGGAATAGACCTCCTCCCGAGACATTCCAATCAGACTCGGTATCCCGGTACAACAAGACACTTCGACAAGTTAAAACAAATCCAGCAACACCGCCCGAATGTGCCGACAAATCCCGATAGGAGCTGCACATATCTCTTTCTCAGGGCACACTCAGATTGTCTTAGGTACGGGTAGGCCAGCCCAGAGTTGCCCCTGGTGGCCACCGGCAGCTGACAGATTGGACCAACACTCAAAGGAGCACTGGCCCGGGGGTTTAAAATAATAATGACCCTTGGGCGCGCGACCCCCAAGGGAAAAGAAAAGGCTAGGCGGCAAATGGTAAAACCAATGTTGGGCATTGCTGGAAGAGTTTTACTCAGGCCGAACTGTCAAGGGGTTCCCATTATTACCCAACCGCGTAAGGAACGCAAAATCCGGGAACATAACACCGATATGACGGAAACTAGGGCGGCAAGAGTGGAACAAAACACCAGGCATAAGGCCGAGCCTTCCACCCTTTACCAAGTATATAGATGCATTAATTAAATAAGAGGTATTGTGATATCCCAACGAGTAAACATGTTCCAACAAGGAACAACATCTCCATGTTCCAACAAGGAACAAACTTCAATCTTCACCTGCAACTAACAACGCTATAAGAGGGGCTGAGCAAAGCGGTAACATAGCCAAACAACGGTTTGCTAGGACAAGGTGGGTTAGAGGCTTGGTTCAACAATATGGGAGGCATGGTAAGCAAGTGGTAGGTATCGCAGCATAGGCATAGCAAAAGAGCGAGCAACTAGCAAGCAAAGATAGAAGTGATTTCGAGGGTAAGGTCATCTTGCCTGAAATCCCGCAAGGAAGAAGAACGAGTCCATGAAGAAGACAAACGGAACGTAGACGAACGGGTCCTCACAACGTGACGTTAACGGAACCAACCCAAAGAAGCAAACACCGGAAAAGAAGCACACAACATAGTAAACAACCAACACATGAACATGATATGATATGCGGGATGCGGTATGCCATGCATATGCATGATTGGACAAGGAATGCATGAACCTGGCCTCAACTTCGAAAACCAAGAGTGCCACGGGAAAGATGAGATGAAATCGCTTGAAAACGATATAAAGATCACCAGAATCGGAGTTACGGTTTGGAAATGGCAAGCAATTCAAATATGACACCGGTCTGCGATTTACAGCAAGTAGCCATCTAGATGCAACAAGATGAACATGCTACGACACTCAAGCATGGCAACAAAATACATGGAAGGGATGCATTCAAGATGCTTAACAAAAGATGAACACTGAGCTACGGTCAATTCATCCCTTAACAGGTACAAACAAGCATGGCAAAAATGCAAACGGTAAACAGATCTCAGACTTGGTGAAACTAACACTTGTCTGGAATTTCAGATCAGGTAGCACACTTTGGAGCATGAAAACTAGATGCTACAGGAACTGAACATGGCAAAGTAAATCATGGCATGGAGCTACTCAAAGAGCTTAACAAAAGTCCCTTAGTGACCTTGAGCCAAAAGGGATCAGAAAATACAATTGCAAGCATGTGAACATGGAAAAAACACAATCAGTTCTCAGACTTAGTGAAAACTGGAGCATGCTAAAACAGATATCAAGTAGGCATGTTTACGAGCTCGATGCACTCACTACGGAGCAAGTCATGACTAGCTAAGCATACACCCATCAAGAATACACATAATACAAGCTAGACATGGCAAGAACAATAACACGGCATGCACGGATCAACTACAACATCCTCGGCAAAATCGCTAGCAAGTAGACAATCTGCCCAGATTCACGAAATAGCAAAAGTAGAGCTCGATTGACTCAAGCTAGGGTGCTCCATAATTACAAACAAGACATGGATGGATAGAGCACTACAAGATTAACAAAACATCCTTATTGATCATCCTCAAAAGAGGCACGGATCACTAGGAAACAACATGAACATATGGCAATATGAGATAAACAGGTCAAGGACTTAGTGAAAATGCTAAGTCCTAGAAATCAGCATTACCAAGTGCCTCACTTTGCAAGCTCGTGCTAGTCACCACACACATCACAAAAATATATGGGTTGCACCTCTGGATAGATGGCAAAACCCTTAACAAAACATATGTAGAGCTCAGGGGCATATCATGCACACAATAATCATGGTAAAAATGACAAATATCTAAATAGAGCAGCAGATCTGACAATTATCTCAAGTAGCACTCTTCTAACAGTATTTCGGGCATCAAGATGAACTCAAATGAAAATGATGCAATGGAATGAAATGATGTACTCTTTGAGACGAACATTTTGATATGCTATATGCATGAATCAGAGCTACGGATGCAAAGTTATGACACGATGAACATGTGCATATGAAACGTGGGAAACTCGGGGAAAGTCAACGTGGGATGAGGTGGTGCGGGACGGCGCGGATCCAGGACGGAGGACGCTGTTTGGTTGGAGGGATGGGTGGATCTCATCCACCCTCCTTGGATCCGACCGGAGTGGGGCTCCGGCGAGACGTGGCGCTCTCCGGCGATCGCCGGCGACGAGGGAAGCGGCGACGCAACGAGGAGGAGGCAGCGGGGAGGCGCGGCTCCTGCGGGGAGGTCCGGCCAGCGGCGGACCTCGGCGAGGGAGCTCGGACGCGGGGTGGCTGCGCGGAAGCCGAGGTCGGGCGGTGGAAGTCCGGCGGCGTTCCGGCCGCCGGAGGTGGCGCGGGCGGCGCAGACGTGAAGGTCGGCGAGGAGGCGAGGTTGGAGGCGGCGGCCGGGCGCGAAGTGCGGCAACAAGCGCGGCGGCCGGTGCCGGCCAGGAGCGGCGAGGGAGGCGCATCGGCGGTGGCCGGCGGTGAAGCGGCGGCGGCGAGGTGCATGACGGCGGCGGCGCTAGGGCAGAGTGGTGGCGGCGAACGGGCCCGGCGAGGCCCGGTTCGGCCCCGGGGCGGGCCGTATCTGGGCCCCGGGTGGCGGCGGTAATGTGGGGCGCTGGCGGCGGTGACGTGGCGGCTCCTGATTCGCTGAGGGGCGGTGCGGACATGTCCGGCGGCGGGGTGGACATGTCCATCAGCGGGAGGAGGACGAAGTTAGGGTTTGCACCGCGAATTTCGGGAGGGGAGCACCTATTTATAGGTAGAGGGAGCTAGGAGAGTCCAAATGAGGTGCGGTTTTCGGCCACGCGATCGTGATCGAACGACCGAGATGATCGAGATAGTTTTGGTGGGTTTTGGGTCACTTTGGAAGGGTGTTGGGCTGCAACACACACGAGGCCTTTTTGGTCCCTCGGTTAACCGTTGGAGTATCAAACGAAGTCCAAATGGTACGAAAATTGACAGGCGGTCTACCGGTAGTAAACCATGGCCGCTTGGCAAGTCTTGGTCCAATCCGGAAATGTTTAATCCCCACACATGAAAGAATGGTAGAAATGACCACTGGAGTAGAACGAAGCGCCGGAATGCAGAACGGACAACGGGGAAAATGCTCGGATGCATGAGACAAACACGTATGCAAATGAAACGCACATGATGACATGATATGCAATGCATGACACGCAAGCAATGACAACACAACAACAGCGAATAACTGGACGACACCTGGCACATCGGTCTCGGGGCGTTACAATCGACTAGCCTGGCCTCGGTTTATATAATGCACCAGAGGCCTAGGATAACAAGAGTCCTGGCCGAATACGCCGGTGTGGTGGAGTCCTTGTCTTGATCGCCAAGTCTTGTGGAATCTTCCTTGTATGCGGCAGCTGTCCGAACTGGCCCATGAGTATGCGGCCATGGGGGTCCTCGGCCCAATCCAACTGATCGGGAGACGATGTGATGAGTACCCCCTAGTCCAGGACACCGTCAGTAGCCCCCTGAACCGGTCTTCAAGTTAGGAACGCTCCTCGATTCTTCCAAACTGTTCTTCATCTTCGGTCGACGGTCTTGAAAACTGGTTCAACAAATCTTCTCATCTTCGATCTTGAGGATCGCCGAAATGCATTCGGCGAGTTTACACGTCGGGTATCCGAGGAGCCCCTTTAAGTTTCCGGCCTTTATCAATGCCTTATTATTTTTATGCCACACCTCGGGTTTGAAGTTGTTCCCAGGAGGCAGTGTCCTCTTGCGTCCGAGCTCTAACGCCAGACTGTATTCGAAGTATCTTTTGCAGCCGAGCACCAATGCCGGACCGTTTCCCAGCTCTAACGCCGGAATGTATCCGAGCTCCAACGCCGGACTATGTATCCGAGCTCCAACGCCGGACTATATCCGAGGTGTCATATCACCTTGGTTCAAAAAAGTTTGAAGGAGTTTAGCCAAGCTTAACACCGGAAATGCCCTCTACGGAGCCAGCCACTAGCGCCCGAGCTTTATGTCGGACTGCTTTCGAGGTGGTGCACCACCCCGAATGTGGGCCGTTTTTTGTGAATATTTTTTGTTGGTGCAATTTATTCTCTGCCGAGATATATAGCCAGTAGCCCTCAAGGTGTGTATCGGTCTAAAACCCGAGATGCACCTGAAGGATGACGTAAGACCGCTGATCCTAGTAGCCGCTGAGACTCAGGTTGATTTGCAAAATCAGCCTGAGGATCTAGTCCAAGCTCGGCAGTATACTTCGGGACACTAAAAGCGGCGTGCTCAGTCCTCGAGACTCAGGTTGGGTGCGGCTGACCAACCTGAGGATCAAAATCTCCTCGGAAACTATATTGCACATAAAATTTTCTGCATTGGACAAGCAATGCAGTAGCCCCCGAGACATTGGTCGGGTGGCAACACCAGATCAGGGGATCGATGTGCCCCTTTAATATTTGTAAATAATAAGCCTGAAGCCCAGTAGCCCCCGAGTCTTAATGCGGCACGGGTGGCCGAATTAAGGATCAATATCCATAGTAAAATCACAAATTATGTGTAATGACTCTATGTATCCAAGTGCTTTACGTCATTAATGCTCAGATCCGCATTGTACAAAACTTTGTTAACCGACCATCGGCTTCCACCTCCTCGGCCAGTAGCTGAGGAGTGTTTGTCCTACTTTATAAAACCTTTATGAGGGCAAAGATTTACAACAAACAAGGCAATCTAGCCATACGGTTTTATAAACAAAGGTATGCAGAGAGTTATATTACTGTTTAACAGAAGAAATGTCTTCCAAAGAAAATAGTCCCACTATCGGTTCCTTTCTTTGGGTTGTCATGCTAAGCATGATCATTAAACCTCAGCTCTAATGTAAGAGCAAAATATCGAGGATTTAGTTTGGGAGGCCAGTTAATATCCCCCGGTAGTGTTTGGCGACAGTCGGGGTCAAGCCGTAAACACTTCAGCCAATGTTATGAACGGCCCGTCATTTAACATAGTCATCGGATCGCTGACCAGTTTACGCTTATTGTGACAGTCAGTTTTCGGCTTTCTCCACTGAGGTGCTTAACCATGTGAGCTGGAAGCACAATCGCAGTGGTTCTCCCTTTGCACGCCTAGCCGAACAAAACGGAACGTAGGAAGAAAGTGCAGGAGCCGGGCAACCCAACTATTGACTGAAGACACAATTCAAAACCGATGCATATATAGCAATATCTGAGAATGTTTTTGCCAAATCCCTAAAGGTGTCCGACATTGCACTGCGACTAATGCTGGAAAAGCACAAATAGTTAAAAAGTGCCAAAAATCTTGGAAAACCAAGAAACGTCAGTAAAAACATGACGTCCGAACAAGATCAAGTGTTCGGTGCCAATCCAAAAATTGGTCTTAGAAAAAAGAAGTGCTTCTGTCGTGCTTTAACATGATACATCCTATCTCAAGACTTCGAGCGGGTTAGCCTACGGCTTCAACCTCCTATCTCGAGGGCGGAGTACTTCTCATTAGGCCAGTATAGCAAACGAAACTCTAGCGGCTTTGAGAGAGAAATTAGGCTCCCTGGCTAGTGACCGCACACTCGCGTCGAAAAAAGGAGTGATAAATAATAATAATAAAACTTTGCAACGACTAAGAAGAAGAACACTTATTATAAAATGGCTCGAATAATCTTAAGAGCCCCCAAGTGACTTGAGTAAAAGAATGATTCCATGTACCGAAGTACTTATATCATATCTATGTTCAACAGAACTTTAAACGCGTCTTAACCGACCGTCGGCTTCTCCCTCTTCGGTCAAGGACTGAAAAGTGTTATGTACTCCATCTGTCGAGAATATCGACGGTGTTTCCAATAACCAGGCAATCAGGCCATAAGGCTGTAACAGACAAAGCGCGCTCAGGGAACTTATGCTATATTACTGCAAAGTGTAAGAAGCATCTTCAAAGAAAATAGTACCCCCACCGATGCCTTTCTTCGGTGCTCATTGTTATTATGAGAGTTGTGCAATAGATTTTTTGTACTCATGAGTTCCGTTGTGTGCCGACCATCATTGAAAACAATAAGAGCGCTAGCTTTCGGCTTCATCAAGTCTGAGGTCCGGCTCGGGTGACCTGATCGTGACAATAGCAGAGGTGCTCCCTTTACTCCCTAGCCGAACAATCGGGAACGTAGGGGTAAACACATGAGCGAGGCAACCCAGCTTGCAAATCGCTTAAGTCAATATGGTGCATATTATGGCGTAATACACGAATAAGGAATGAAGCTGTACAAGTATAATCATATGCAAGAGAAAAAGCTTCATAAAGGAAGCCCCCAAGTAAACGGGGTATTTGAATTTATACGTCACAAACAAAGTTTGGACAAGGAAATTTTTTACAAGCAACTTTTTTCCAAAAAAGTATAATTCTTGGTCAAACCAAACACAAGTTAGAAATTAAAGCTTTGAGCATGAAAGCGACTTAGCTGGTTAATGTGTTCGATATTGATGACGCGGTCCGAGCTTGATGCGGGGCAAGGTTCCATTCCCCAAGCCGGTCCCGAGGTGGCGGAGCGAAGAGCCCGACACGCCGAAGTGGTGACATAGCACGGTCAATGCAGACCGGCAGAGTGAGGACAAAAAATAGTGCAAACCGGAAATAATAGTAATAATGACAAATAAAAAAATGTTGCATAATAAATAATTTATGCAAAGTGAGGAATAGAAGAAATATGCCCTGGCGCCGAAGTCAATGTCGATGCAGGGCGTCGACGTGATGTAGTAAAGGCGTGGCAAAGCCTGAATTCACAGGTCGGTCCAAGCTCCGGATGCGGCATTCGCTGGACTATGTACGGAAACTGATCGAACCACCACGCGACCGTCGTTAATGCGGTCACCATTTGATAGACCTATGTACATATCATGCACAAACCAGAGTAATAATTCCTTGAGAAAAATGAACCCAAACAAGCAAAAATACTGGGATTAATAGCACCTGGTTTATTTGTTGTAGCAATCCGAAGGAAGGTGATTCCCAAAATTGGGACTCGCTCCGCACACCCATTGCTTGATGGGCGATAAAACGACGGCATGACAATGCTGGTAAAGGTTGACTCGCTGAGGCAAAGCCCTCGGCCCAGCTAACGTGACGGAGCTGGTCGGCTAGTGACGCCGAAGTGTCCGGAGTAGGTTGATGAAGAGATGGCGAAGCCCCCGGTCCAGCCGAGATGTCGAAGCCTCGATGTCAGCCGATGAGTCGAAGTAGGTCGGCATGATGGACACCAGCTTGAAGAAGCAATAGTGCGGCCCTGTTGATGCAGGTCGTGACGTGGTCGATGCCGGCTTGATGAAGCGACCATGCGGCGCTGCCGGTATGCCCACTCCGTGTAATCCGTGGGGCGATGATGTTGATGATGATTTATCCTTCGCGATACCGGACTCTTGTTCGGCTTGCCGAGATGATGATCTGAAGAAGTTGAGCTCGGCTAAAGTGACGACGTGTCTAGCGCAGGTCGGCAGCCGTGGAGTAATATTGCCGGACTGGTTTGACACCAGCATGATATTGAAGATCATGTTCAAAAGATCTTAAAGTTAGTGGGATGTGTTCGGGAACAAAACACAATACCCCATACAAAACTTCCTTCAAAAGGGATGTCTGAAATCCCGTTCATAAAAAAGATGAACTCGGGTCGGATTCGTTTTCGCGCAGAAAACAGATCCGAAAAGTGATGCACTAATCGGAAGGTTCCCAGAGTTTGGACGGTCGGATCGAGCTGAAATTAGGAGGGGTGGTAGATATAGGAATTCCGCAGCCGATCAACGGTTGGATCTTCCAAAGGACGTCCGAGCTAGAAGCTGGACACCACGCCCTAAACTCGTCTAGATTCCCGTCCAGATTTGACAGGGCTCCGGTATATCGCGGATTGCCAGAGATTCCTCCATCAGAACTCGACGAAATTTTCCAGGATTGTTGTAGACCCAATTCCGCACAATTCCACCAAAGCAATCGTTAAAACGACACATGAGGAGGCAGTGGCGGCGGATACAATTTCGTTGTCCAGAAAAACAGCATGGTCGCTTGAGGGCAATGTTGACATTGAGCCCCCGAGCTCCATAGATAATTCCTCCGTGATCTTGATAGAGATCAAAGTTGATGTTTGATGAAGGCCCTCGTCCAAATATGGTGATCCGAACATGGGGCACAATTTTTGGTCGAACCAAGGTGACCAGTCGAACTGGTGACGAAGACGCCGAAGTTGCAGTTGATCTGCAGGCGAGCCATCGATCCTTTTGTCGATCACACCACAGAACTCTCAATGAAAGCACCAATGTCGGTGTCAAAACCGGCGGATCTCGGATAGGGGGTCCCGAACTATGCATCTAGGCCGAATGGTAATAGGAGGCAAGGAACACGATGTTTTTACCCAGGTTCGGGCCCTCTTGATGGAGGTAAAACCCTATGTCCTGCTTGATTAATATTGATGATATGGGTAATACAAGAGTAGATCTACCACGAGGTCAAGGAGGCTAAACCCTAAAAGCTAGCCTATGGTATGATTGTTGTATGATGAAGATGTATATTCTATCGACTAGCCTGGCCTCGGTTTATATAATGCACCAAAGGCCTAGGATAACAAGAGTCCTAGCCGAATACGCCGGTGGGGTGGAGTCCTTGTCTTGATCGCCAAGTCTTATGGAATCTTCCTTGTATGCGGCAGCTGTCCGAACTGGCCAATGAGTATGCGGCCATGGGGGTCCTCGGCCCAATCCAACTGATCGGGAGACGATGTGATGAGTACCCCCTAGTCCAGGACACCGTCATCGATGAATTGTGGGTTTATGATCAAGTCTATCTATGAATAATATTTGAATCTTCTCTGAATTCTTTTATGTATGATTGGTTATCTTTGCAAGTCTCTTCAAATTATCAGTTTGGTTTGGCCTACTAGATTGGTTTTTTCTTGCCATGGAAGAAGTGCTTAGCTTTGGGTTCAATCTTGCGGTGTCCTTTCCCAATGACAGAAGGGGCAGCAAGGCACGTATTGTATTGTTGCCATCGAGGATAACAAGATGGGGTTTTTATCATATTGCATGAAACTATCCCTCTACATCATGTCATCTTGCTTAAGGCGTTACTCTGTTTTTAACTTAATACTCTAGATGCATGCTGGATAGCGGTCGATGAGTAGAGTAATAGTAGTAGATGCAGGCAGGAGTCGGTCTACTTGTCTCGGACGTGATGCCTATATACATGATCATACCTAGATATTCTCATAACTATGCTTAATTCTATCAATTGGTCAACAGTAATTTGTTCACCCACCGTAGAAAACTTATACTCTTGAGAGAAGCCACTAGTGAAACCTATGGCCCCCAGGTCTATTCTCATCATATCAATCTCGATCACTTTATTATTGTTTTGCTTTTTTACTTTGCCTTTTGTTTTTCACTTTGCATCTCTATATCAAAAATATCAAAAATATTATATATCATCTCTATCAGATCTCACTCTCATAAGTGACTGTGAAGGGATTGACAACCCCTAATCGCGTTGGTTGCGAGGAGCTATTTTTTTGTGTAGGTACAAGGGACTTGCGTGTAGCCTCCTACTGGATTGATACCTTGGTTCTCAAAAACTGAGGGAAATACTTACGCTACTTTGCTGCATCATCCTCTCCTCTTCGGGGAAATCCAACGCAGTGCTCAAGAGGTAGCAAGAAGAATTTCTGGCGCCGTTGCCGGGGAGTCTGCACAAAAGTCAAACATACCAAGTACCCATCACAATCCCTATCTCCCGCATTACATTAGTTGCCATTTGCCTCTCATTTTCCTCTCCCCCACTTCACCCTTACCGTTTTATTCGCCCTCTCTTTCCCAATCTCCTTCTCCTTCTGTTTTTTCCGTTTGCCTTTTTCTCGCTTGCCTTTTGTTTGATCGTGTGTTGGATTGCTTGTTTGTCGCGATGGCTCAAGATACTACCAAATTGTGTGACTTCACCAATACCAATAATAACGATTTCCTTAGCACTCCAATTGCTCCTCTTGCCAATACTGAATCTTGTGAAATCAATACTGCTTTGCTGAATCTTGTTATGAAAGATCAATTCGCCGGCCTTCCTAGTGAAGATGCCGCTACTCATCTGAATAGCTTCGTTGATTTATGTGATATGCAAAATAAGAAAGATGTTGATAATGATGTTGTTAAATTGAAGCTATTTCCTTTTTCGCTTAGAGATCGTGCTAAAGCTTGGTTTTGTCTTTGCCTAAAAATAGTATTGATTCTTGGAACAAGTGCAAAGATGCTTTTATCTCTAAGTATTTTCCTCCCGCTAAGATCATCTCTCTTAGAAACGACATTATGAATTTTAAGCAACTTGATCATGAACATGTTGCACAATCTTGGGAGAGAATGAAATTAATGATACGTAATTGCCCTACTCATGGTCTGAATTTGTGGATGATTATACAAAAATTTTATGCCGGATTGAATTTTGCTTCTAGAAATCTTTTAGATTCGGCCACGGGAGGCACTTTTATGGAAATCACTTTAGGATATGCTACTAAACTCCTAGATACTATTATGGTTAATTATTCTCAATGGCACACTGAAAGGTCCACTAATAAAAAAGTGCATGCGATAGAAGAAATTAATGTTTTGAGTGGAAAGATGGATGAACTTATGAAATTATTTGCTACTAAGAGTTTTTCTTCTGATCCTAATGATATGCCTTTTATCTACTTTGATTGAGAATAATAATGAATCTATGGATGTGAATTTTGTTGGTAGGCATAATTTTGGTAACAACGCATATAGAGGGAATTTTAATCCTAGGCCTTATCCTAGTAATCCTTCTAATAATTATGGAAATTCCTACAACAACTCTTATAGAAATTTTAATAATATTCCCCCTGAATTTGAGAATAGTGTTAAAGAGTTTATGAATTCACGAAAGAATTTTAATGCCTTGCTTGAAGAGAAATTGCTTAAAGTTGATGATTTGGCTAGGAACGTTGATAGAATTTATCTTGATGTTGATTCTTTAAAGCTTAGATCTATTCCTCCTAAACATGATATCAATGAGTCTCTCAAATCCATGAGAATTTCCATTCATGAGTGCAAGGAAAGAACCGCTAGGATGCGTGCTTCCAAAGATGCCTTTATTAAAGCGTGTTCTTCCAATTCCTATGAAAATCAAGATGAAGATCTAAAAGTTATTGATGTGTCCCCTATTAAATCTTTGTTTTGCAATATGAATCTTGATGAAACTGAATATGATCTTCCTTTACCTAGAAGGCCTTCCAAAAATTCGGAGTATTTAGATCTTGATGATGAAACTGATAAAAGTGGGATTGAAAGAAATAAAAGCCTTGATGTTGCTAAACCCACTATATTGGATTTCAAGGAATTTAATTATGAAAGTTGATCTTTAATTGATTGTATTTCCTTGTTGCAATCCGTGCTAAATTCTCCTTATGCTTATATTCAAAATAAAGCCTTTACCGAAACTATTGTTGATGCCTTGATGCAATCTTATGAAGAAAAACTTGAGTTGAAAGTTTTTATCCCTAGAAAACTCTATGATGAGTGTGAACCAACTGTTAAAATTAAAATTAAATATCATGAGTTTTATGCTTTGTGTGATTTGGGTGCTAGTGTCTCCACTATTCCCAAAACTTTGTGTGATTTGCTAGATTTCCGTGATTTTGATGATTGATCTCTAAACTTGCATCTTGCGGATTCCATTATTAAGAAACCTATGGGAAGAATTAATGATGTTCTTATTGTTGCAAATAGGAATTATGTGCCTGTAGATTTTATCGTTCTTGATATAGATTGCAATCCTTCTTGCCCTGTTATTCTTGGTAGACCTTTCCTTAGGACGATTGGTGCGATTATTGATATGAAGGAAGGGAATATTAGATTTCAATTTCCATTAAAAAAGGGTATGGAACACTTCCCTACATAGAAAATAAAATTTCCATATGAAACTATCATGATAGCCACTTATGGATTGCCTACCAAAGATGGCAATACCTAGATCTATCCTCGCTTTTATGCCTAGCTAGGGGCGTTATAGCGCTTGTTGGGAGGCAACCCAATTTTATTTTTGTTTTTTGTTTTTGTTTCTTTTTAGGAATAAATAATCCATATATCTTCTGTTTAGTTGTGGTTTTGTGTTTTAATTAGTGTTTGTGCCAAGTTAAACCTATAGGAACTTCTTGGATGATAGTTGTTTGATCTTGCTGTAATTTCCAGAAACTTTGCGTTCAGTGCCCAAATTATTAAAATTCAACAGAACGTGATAAAATACTGATTCCAATTGCTTATGATCAATAAACAAATTTTCTAGGTCGTCCTATTTTGGCTGAATTTTTGGAGTTCCAGAAGTTTGCGTTAGTTACAGGTTACTACATACTATTCTGTTTTTCTTGTGTTGTTTGCTTATTTTGATGAATTTATGGCTAGTAAAATAGTTTATAATCCATAGAGAAGTTGTAATACAGTAGGTTTAACACCAATATAAATAAAGAATGATTTCATTACAGTACCTTGAAGTAGTCTTTTGTTTTCTTTCTCTAACGGAGCTCACGAGATTTCTGTTGAGTTTTGTGTTGTGAAGTTTTCAAGTTTTGGGTAAATTCTTTTGATGGATTGTGGAACAAGGACTGGCAAGAGCCTAAGCTTGGGGATGCCCATGGCACCCCCAAGATAATCCAAGGACACCAAAAAGTCAAAGCTTGGCACCCCCGGAAGGCATCCCCTCTTTCGTCTACTTCCATCGGTAATTTTACTTGGAGCTATATTTTAATTCACCACATGATATGTGTTTTGCCTGGAGCGTCTTGTATTATTTGTGTATTTGTTTTTTAGTGTACCACAATCATCCTTGCTGTACACACCTTTTGAGAGAGCCATACATGAATTGGAATTTGATAGAATACTCTATGTGCTTCACTTATATCTTTTGAGCTATGTAGTTTTGCTCTATGTGCTTCACTTATATCTTTTGAGCGTTATAATTTTGCTCTATGTGCTTCACTTAGATCTTTTAGAGAACGGTGGTGGATTTGTATTAAAGAAACTATTGATCTCTCATGCTTCACTTAGATTATTTTGAGAGTCCTAATAGCATGGTAATTTGCTTAATAATAATATGCTTGGTATTCAAGATTTGTGAAACTTTCTTTTGAGTGCGTTGAATACTAAGAAAAGATTGATGCTTGATAATTGTTTTGAGATATGAAGATGGTGATATTAGAGTCATTCTAGTTGAGTAGTTGTGAATTTGAGAAATAATTGTGTTAAAGTTTGTGATTCCCGTAGCATGCACGTATGGTGAACCGTTATGTGATGAAGTCGGAGCATGATTTATTTATTGATTGTCTTCCTTATGAGTGGCGATCGGGGACGAGCGATGGTCTTTTCCTACCAATCTATCCCCCTAGGAGCATGCACGTAATACTTTGCTTTGATAACTTATAAATTTTTGCAATAAGTATATGAGTTCTTTATGACTAATGTTGAGTCCATGGATTATATGCATTTTCCCATCCTACCACCATTGCTAGCCTCTTTAATACCGTGCACCTTTCACTGGTATCATACACCCACCATATACCTTCCTCAAAACAGCCACCATACCTACCTATCATGGCATTTCCATAGCCATTCCGAGATATATTGCCATGCAACTTTCCACCGTTCTGTTTATGACACGCTCCATCATTGTCATATTGCTAGCATGATCATGTAGTTGACATCGTATTTGTGGCAAAGCCACCGTTCATAATTCTTTCATACATGTCACTCTTGATTCATTGCATATACCGTTACACCGCCAGAGGCATTCACATAGAGTCATAATTTGTTCTAAGTATCGAGTTCTAATTGTTAAGTTGTAAGAAAAATAAAAGTGTGATGATCATCATTTTTAGAGCATTGTCCCAAGTGAGGAAAGGATGATGGAGACTATGATTCCCCCACAAGTCGGGATGAGACTCCGGACGAAAAATAAAAAAAGAGAAAAAGAGAAAAAAAGAGGCCATAAAAAAGAGAAAAAAGGGCCAAAACAATGAGAGAAAAAGAGAGAAGGGACAATGTTACTATCCTTTTACCACACTTGTGCTTCAAAGTAGCACCATGATCTTCATGATAGAGAGTCTCTCATTTTCTCACTTTCATATACTAGTGGGAATTTTACATTATAGAACTTGGCTTGTATATTCCAATGATGGGCTTCCTCAAATTGCCGTAGGTCTTCGTGAGCAAGCGAGTTGGATGCACACCCACTTAGTTTTTTTGTTGAGCTTTCATGTACTTATAGCTCTAGTGCATTCGTTGCATGGTAATCCCTACTCACTCACATTGATATCTATTGATGGGCATCTCCATAGCCCGTTGATACGCCTGGTTGATGTGAGACTATCTTCCCCTCTTTTTGTCTTCTCCACAACCACCATTCTATTCCACATATAGTGCTATGTCCATGGCTCACGCTCATGTATTGCGTGAAGATCAAAAAAGTTTTGAAAATGTTAAAGTATGAAACAATGTTTGGCTTGTCATCGGGGTTGTGCATGATTTAAATACTTTGTGTGGTGAAGATAGAGCATAGCCAGACTATATGATTTTGTAGGGATAACTTTCTTTGGCCATGCTATTTTGAGAAGACATAATTGCTTTGTTAGTATGCTTGAAGTATTATTGTTTTTATGTCAATATGAACTTTTGTCTTGAATCTTTTGAATCTGAATATCCATACCACAATTAAGAAGATTTGCATTGAAATTATGCCAAGTAGCACTCCGCATCAAAAATTCTCTTTTTATCATTTACCTACTCAAGGACGAGCAGCCTGATACGTCTCCAACGTATCTATAATTTTTGATTGCTCCATGCTATATTATCTACTGTTTTGGACTATATTGGGCTTTATTTTCCACTTTTATATTATTTTTGGGACTAACCTATTAACCGGAGGCCCAACCCAGAATTGTTTATTTTTGCCTATTTCAGTGTTTCGAAGAAACAGAATATCAAATGGAGTCCAAACGGAATGAAACCTTCAGGAACATGATTTTCTCACCGAACGTGATCCAGGAGACTTGGACCCTACGCCAAGGAACAAAAGAGGCGGTCACGAGGGTGGGGGGGCGCGCCCCTCTGCCTCGTGGGCCCCATGTTGCTCCACCGGCGTACTCCTTCCTCCTATATATACCTACGTACCCCCAAATGATCAGATACGGAGCCAAAAACCTAATTCCACCGCCGCAACTTTCTGTATCCATGAGATCCCATCTTGGGGCCTGTTCCGGAGCTCCGTCGGAGAGGGCCGTCATCACGGAGGGCTTCTACATCATCATAGCCTCTCCGATGAAGTGTGAGTAGTTTACCTCAGACCTTCGGGTCCATAGTTATTAGCTAGATGGCTTCTTCTCTCTTTTTGGATCTCAATACAATGTTCTCCCCCTCTCTTGTGGAGATCTATTCATTGTAATCTTCTTTTTGCGGTGTGTTTGTTGAGACTGATGAATTGTGGGTTTATGATCAAGTCTATCTATGAATATTATTTGAATCTTCTCTGAATTCTTTTATGTATGATTGGTTATCTTTGCAAGTCTCTTAGAATTATCAGTTTGGTTTGGCCTACTAGATTGGTTTTTCTTGCCATGGGAGAAGTGCTTAGCTTTGGGTTCAATCTTGCGGTGTCCTTTCCCAGTGACAGAAGGGGCATCAAGGCACGTATTATATTGTTGCCATCGAGGATAACAAGATGGGGTTTTTATCATATTGCATGAAACTATCCCTCTACATCATGTCATCTTGCTTAAGGCGTTACTCTGTTTTTAACTTAATACTCTAGATGCATGCTGGATAGCGGTCGATGAGTGGAGTAATAGTAGTAGATGCAGGCATGAGTCGGTCTACTTGTCTCGGACGTGATGCCTATATACATGATCATACCTAGATATTCTCATAACTATGCTTAATTCTGTCAATTGCTCAACAATAATTTGTTCACCCACCGTAGAATACTTATGCTCTTGAGAGAAGCCACTAGTGAAACCTATGTCCCCCGGGTCTATTCTCATCATATCAATCTCCATCACTTTATTATTGTTTTGCTTTTTTACTTTGCCTTTTATTTTTCACTTTGCATCTCTATATCAAAAATACCAAAAATATTATCTATCATCTCTATCAGATCTCACTCTCGTAAGTGACCCTGAAGGGATTGACAACCCCTAATCGCGTTGGTTGCGAGGAGCTATTGTTTTTGTGTAGGTACAAGGGACTTGCGTGTAGCCTCCTACTGGATTGATACCTTGGTTCTCAAAAATTGAGGGAAATACTTACGCTACTTTGCTGCATCATCCTCTCCTCTTAGGGGAAATCCAATGCAGTGCTCAAGAGGTAGCATCTTGTCACTCCTTATTCTCCTCATATCGACATCTCACCAAAAACTTGAAAACTTCAATCACACAAAACTTGACGGAACTTCGTGAGATAGGTTAGTATGATAAAAAGAAAACCATTTCACTTTGGTACTGGCAAAGACAAGATTCATAATTGTTTCCACACAATTCCTACTATATCTTATCATTTCTACAATTTATAGTGAGCAATATAAGCCATAGAAACTAGAAAACAAGCAAACTATGCATTGAAAACAGAATCTGTCAAAAACAGAACAGTCTGTAGTAATCTGTACTCCAACCATACTTATGCTACTCCGGAAATTCTGAAAAAATAGTAAAACCTGGGCAATTTGTCTATTAATCTTCTGCAAAAAGAATCAGCATTTTATCAGGCTTCTGTTAAAAATGAGAATTGTTTTCCTGAGCGCAGAAGTTTCTGTTTTCCAGCAAGATCAAATCAACTATCACGGTAAGCCATCCCAAAGGTCTTACTTGGCACTTTATTGAAACCAAAGCAATAAAACATGATTACTACAGTAGCCCAATCATGTGAACACCCAAAAGCAGTAGGTAAAAGTGTTGGGTTGTCTCCCAACAAGCACTTTTCTTTAATGCCTTTTAGCTAGGCATGATGATTTCAATGATGTTCGCATAAAAGATAAGAATTGAAACATAAAGAGAGCATCATGAATCATAAGTTCCTCTCTCATAATAATTTTCAGTAGCATCATGAATAGATTCATCAATATAACCATTACATAAAGAATTCTTTCCATGATCCAAAAGCATAGAAAATTCGAATACTATAAATTGTTCCCACAACAAAAGAGTAATGTTCAGTAAAAGGATAATAAAAATTATGACAATAATTATCACTACTTTTTATAACATAAGTATGATCACAATAATCATCATAAGTAGGAGGCATGCAATCATCATAGCAAATTTGAGCATTCAAAGTAAGGGGACTAAAAAGATCATCTTCATCAGGCATAGCATCTCCAAGCTTGGGACAAACATTAATTGCAGCAAATAAATTATCAAACATTTCATTCTCATCAAACATAGCATCCCCAAGCTTGTGGCTTGGCATATCATAAGCATAATCACTCTCATCATTAATAGTATGAATAGCACCAACGGTATAACAATTGCTATCATCATAATTTCCCAAGTTGGTACCAAAAAGATTTCCAAGATCATAAGTAGTATCATTATCTTCCCAATCATAATTATCACAACAATTAATAGGCATAACAAAATCATCATCAATAGTGCTCTCGGACATTGTGCCATAAGACATAGAATCAGAATCATCATCAAGTGCATCATGCTCCACAATTATTTTTGATTCATTTTCATGAGGCACAACAATAATAGGAGCAACATTATTTGGGAGACATACATTTCTACCTCTATTCTTTCTTCTTTTCTTCTTCTTCACCACACCATGTGTGGGTTTAATTAATATTTTCAAGCTTCTTATTGATGAGATTAGTTGGATAGGAAGCTCCTCCTTGTTACCTGATTCATCATAATAAACACTAGGAGGGTATTGGGAAATATTTTCCCTTTCATTAGTACTCTCTTCATATTCTATTTGTTTTCTTGTCTTTAGATAGTTGGCAATATAAGGATTCTCAATGCAATTTACCGCACAAAACATATAAATTTCCTCTAGATCAAAATCAAGAAATCTCTCGAGATTAAATTTTGGAATACCCTTAGTTATACGTTTCATTTCTTCATACCTCAAAAGAAGACTAAGATCTTTATGATGCTCAAGGGTAATCAAGTTATCACAATTTTTGGACACGATTTGATCATAAAGGAATTTGCTTTGGAGATTTAAATGACCACGTTCATTGCAAAGTTCACAAGGATGGTGAAAAAAATTAAATCTTTCAGCACAATCATCTAGCCTCTCTTCCAACTTTTTCATTTCTAAATATTTATGCTTCTTACAAAATCTATATTCCCTTTTTGGTGTGCAAATGCACTCCAATTCACTCCATAAAAATTGACATGCTTATAAGAAACATTTTTCTCATGACTAGTGCAATAATCATTAGCATTTTGGATATTCAAAGAATTCATACTAAGAACATTGCAATCATGCTCATAATTCAAATATTTTGTGCCAAACATTTTATTGACTTCTTGTTCTAACAATTGAGCACAATTTTCCAAACCATCATTTTCAAGAAAAATATTATAAAGATGATCAATAATATGATGCAACCTCGGTTCCATTTTTTGTAGTTTTATTTTATCAACCAAACTAGTGATAAACAAGAAACTAAAAGATTTGATTGCAGGATCTAAATATATACCTTCAAGCACTAACCTCCCCGGCAACGGCGCCAGAAAAGAGGTTGATGTCTACTACGCAACTTTATTCTTGTAGATTCGTGTTGGGCCTCCAAGCGCAGAGTTTTGTAGGACAGTAGCAATTTTCCCTCAAGTGGATGAACTAAGGTTTATCAATCCATGGGAGGCATAGGATGAAGATGGTCTCTCTCAAACAACCCTGCAATCAAGTACAAGAAATCTCTTGTGTCCCCAACACACCCAATACAATGGCAATTTGTATAGGTGCACTAGTTCAGCGAAGAGATGGTTATAAAAGTGTAATATGGATGGTAGAAATATATTTTTATAATCTGAATAAATAAAAATAGCAAGGTAGCAAATAGTAAACAGGCACAAAAATGGTATTGCAATGCTTGAAAATGAGGCCTAGGGTCCGTACTTACGCTAGTGCAATCTCTCAACAATGTTAATATAATTGGATCATATAACCGTCCCTCAACGTGCAACGAAGAATCACTCCAAAGTTCCTATCTAGCGGAGAACATAAGATGGAATTGTTTGTAGGGTACGAAACCACCACAAAGCTATTCTTTCCGATCAATCTATCCCAGAGTTCGTACTAAAATAACACAAAGCTATTCTTTCCGATCGATTTAACCAAGAGTCCGTACTAAAATAACACCAAAGAAAATTCAGATTCATAATATTCAATCCAACACAAAGTACTTCAAAGAGTGCCCCAAGATTTCTACCGGAGAAACAAAGACAAGAACGTGCATCACCCCTATGCATAGATTACCCCAATGTCACCTAGGGAATCCGCGAGTTGAGTGCCAAAACATATATCAAGTGAATCAATATGATACCCCATTATCACCACGAGTGTTCAATTACAATATATTAAGTGTTCTCAAATCCATAAAAGTATTTAGTCCGATAACAAACGAAATCTCAAAGGGAAAAACTGAATTCATCACAACAAGATAGAGAGGGGAAAACACCATCTGATCTGACTATATTAACAAAGCCCGCGATACATCAAGATCATGACATCTCAAGAACATGAGAGACATATATATATATATATAGAGAGAGAGAGAGATTAAACACATAGCTACTGGTACAAACCCTCAGCCCGAGGGTGGACTACTCCCTCCTCATCGTCGTGGCCGCCGGGATGATGAAGATGGCCACCTGTGATGATTCCCCCCTTCGGCAAGGTGCCATATAGGGTCTAGAATGGTTTTCTGTGGCTATAGAGGCCCGCGGCGGTGAAACTTCTGATCTAGGTTAACACCGAGGATTTTTGGAACATTTGGGAATTTATAGGGTAAAGAGGGGATGCGGGAGGCCACGGCTGGGCCCCCAAGCGCGCCCTGGTGGGTTGTGCCCCCCTCGGGGCACCCCCAAGGTGCTGCTCTGGCCCATTGGTGGTCTTCTAGTCCATTAAAAATCCACAAAATGTTTCGCGGTGTTTGGACTCCGTTTGATATTGATTTCCTGCGATGTAAAAAACATGCAAAAAACAACAACTAGCACTTGGCACTATGTCAATAGGTTAGTCGCAAAAAATGATATAAAATGACTATAAAATGATTATAAAACATCCAAGAATGATAATATAGCAGCATGGAGCAATCAAAAATTATAGATACGTTGGAGACGTATCAGTCGGTAACGATATTCAACTAGGTATGGAGATAGAGACGATCAAATCTCAGGCAAGTAACATATCGCTGGACAAAGGGAATTGTATACGGGATTAACTGAATCCTTGACATCGTGGTTCAACCGATAAAGATCTTCGTGGAACATGTGGGAACCAATATGGGCATCCATGTCCTGCTATTTGTTATTGACACAAGAGGAGTGTCGTTCATGTCTACATGATTCTCGAACCCGTAAGGTCGCATGCTTAACATTCGGTAGCGCTAGGGTAGTATTGACATATTAATAGTAGAAACTCCAAAGTTTGGGATTCCCGGATGGGATCCGGGGCGTCATGAGGAACTCTGGAATGGTTCGGAGGTAAAGATTTATATATGGAAAGTTGTTGTCGGAGTTCCGGCGAAAAGTCTGATTTTTTTCGTATTGTACCGGGAATTCACCAGAAGGTTCCAGAAATTTTCGGAGGGGTCCGCAAGTCCACGGAGGGCTCCACCACGTCCCATACATTATTATGGGCTGTAGAGGGCGTCCTGGCCTTAATGGGCCAAGGGAACCATCCCCTACAAGCCCTATGCGCATGGGAAGGAGAAACCCTAAGTGGGAGGGAGTCCACTTGCCTTGGGAGGCAAGTTTCCTCCCTTGGACATCTCCCCTCCTTGGAGGAGGGGCTAGGGCTGCGCCCCTAGCCCTCCCACACTCCTATATATTGTGGGGAGGGACGCAAGGGCGGGACGCACCAAACCCAAGCCTCCTCTCTCTTCCGATAAGCCTCCACCTCGATCCGTCATCGCTTGGCGAAGCCCTCTTGGTGTTCCGCTACCATTACCACTACCACGATGTTGTATTGGTTCAGATCTCCTCTCCCTTTCTTGCTGGATCAAGATGGTGAGGACGCCGCCGAGCCGTACGCGTGCTAAACCCGGAGGTGTCGTCCGTTCAGTACAAGATCGAATTGGATCGTGATTGGATCGTGAAGAGTACATCTACATCAACCGCTTTACAAAGGTAACACTTTTGGTCTACAAGGGTATGTAGAAACACTCCACTCTCGTTGCTATGCATCTCCTAGATTGGATCTTGGTTGTTTTGTAGTATTTTTTATTGTCATGCTTCATTCACCATCAGATGTGCCAGTGCACATAGCAGAGGTCAATGTCTACCTTCCATGTGCGCAGACCCTGACCGAGGAGCTATGAAAACTAATGGAGGTTGCCCTATGGGAGTCGTTGCTGTCAGCTGTTGGCATGGAGAGAGAGGCAACCATGAAGGCAGAGGTGGAGGAGTGAGACGTACGTTTGGCGGCTTGGGAGGCTCATGTGTCCGTCGACAGAGAAATTGAAATGGAGCTTTGGTGGGATGCTCGTGCCAAGGCTGAGAGGATGGAGGAAGACGCCAAATGGATGGCCTTGAATGCCAAAGGTTCCATGCGACTCATCTAAGCCTGGAAGTACAAAGATCATGTGTACACTGCGATCGAGGAAGAGTACCTATAGGCGCCGGTTTATTTGACCAGTGGCTTTGTGCTGGCACGTTAGTGACGCGCGAATGAGCACCTCCCCAAATGCGAGTCCAAGGAGAAGGAGATCCCCAACCGCTATGGGAAGAGGCCATCCACCTAGAAAATTGTTGAATAATGAGGATAAGGAAGTCATATGTTTCAAATTATATATTACCATCATCTTTGAAATGTGTTGCTTGTTTGGATAAAGAAGTATTTTTAAAATGTGCAATTCTTGTTCTAGAATGTATGCAATTGTGGAGAAACACATTTCCAATATGTATGCAATTGTTTGTATGTACATAAGTTTTCTAATACATCGAAAGTGGGTGAACTGGGACAAGCTGAAGATCAAAGGTGCTGAGCAAGGAGGCTTTGGCTCCCCCACTACTCCTGGCAAGCTTGCTACATGGACCGTGGTGGACAGCCCAACATCTATACTGAACCAAGATGGTATCCACAGCCTGCAGCAACACCCCCGATGAAGGCCATGAGAGCCCTCTGTGCGCTTGACATGTTTTCTCCTGATGCAAAAGGCCAACCTCCCCCTTCACTGAGTACTATTAGTAAAAATGATGTAATAAGTTTTTTCAACTATTTGCTTGTAAGCTGAGGCCAGCGAGCTTTCATGCATTCTACCATAAGACTCTAATTTGTTTTTCTGCGCTTGTTTCTCTGTTACTGAATGCTTGGTTTCATTTATATGAAGGGAACCGGTGACATGGTCCCTTTACTTTTAAAAAGAAATGCACGTACAAACTACGCTACAATTTTTTACTAAACACACTAACGACGCTAGTTTTTTAAAGATAGTACAAATGTAGACGCTTATGCATACACACATACACTTTGTACTCGATTTTAATGTGTCCTTCCATCAAATGAACATCGCCAGAAAAACTATAGTAGTTTTTTTCGGCCCATCGAAGATGTAACAACGCCCGTCTGGCAACCTAAAGAAGTGACTGCACTAGTGGTTCTGCTTGTCACCATGGCGATGGTGAAGGCTGCACATCGGGCATGCACATGTGATGAGCTGCCTCCTTGTGATGCCCCCGAAATTAACCATGCACTAAACATCCACGCAGCATGGACGATCAACATTGGTGACTCACGCTACAATATCACAACACAACTCTACAACTCAAATTTAAACAAAGAAACAATATATATTACAAGCAAGGGTCATAAGACCCGATATTACATCAAGAGTTAGGTATGACTACGGACAAATACAAAGGTGCCTTAAGAAGGTGAAAGCCAACAACGACTCTAGATCAAAAAGGCATAGGCCTCCTGCCTGGGACCTCCTAAATACTCCTAGTCATCAGTCTCCCCATAGTAGTAGGCTCCATCGGGGTAGTAGTAGAGCCATCGGCGGGGTCGGCTAGCTCCGAGGCTCCGTCATCTGATCGCAGCGAACAGGTAGAGGGGGAAAAGGTAGCAAAGCAACCGTGAGTACTCATCCAAAGTACTCACAAGACTTACATCAGATCTATTCTAAGTATGCATCGGTATCAAGGGAAGGGTTTGTGTGAGGACTATACTGCAGAAATGCCATAATAGAAGGAAGACCTAGCCTAACGAAGACTAGTCTCTTGCATCGTCTTGCAGCCACAGAAGAGAGTAGAGTAACATATCATATAGTAACAAGTATATAATAAGAACTCCCAGAGATCCTCCCTTGTCTACCCCGCAAAGAAGCAACCCTGGTGCCATCATATCAGTTTAGTGTCACAAGTATCATGTTCTAGTTGTAGTAGATCAGGATACAACTCCGAGCGTCTGTTACTGTGGAGATGGCTATTATAATAGATTACTTACCTGCAGGGGTGCACCAACTTACCCAACACGCTCGATTAACTTCGTCCGGACACACTTTTCCTGGTCATGCCCGGCCACGGCTGATCGACACACCGTAGTCCTACCAAGGCTCCGCGGAGAGGTCCCCATTGGTCTACATCCTAAGCGTGAAGGGGTTATTCGGCTGCTCACCCTGTGACAGCCTAGATTTTTCTTCACTCTTTTTTCGGACTTGGCTTCTCTCTTTTTCTGGACTTGGTTTTCACCGTGGTTTCTGCCCTGATTTGATTTGGGTTTTCAATCATTTCAAATGGACTTGTCACTTGGGCATAACCTTGACTTTCACCCAAGTGACCTATCTACCTTATTCTTTCAACAAATTCCCAAAATAATCAACTGAATATTTTTCCTAAAAGAAAAATATTCATTTTCCTCTCTGAAACTCACTTCAAAAACTTGTGCTCCAAAGCAACCTCAATTTTTCTTGCTCAGAAAAATCCGAGATAAATCATGAATATTCTTAAAACCCTGGCACACCTTCCCATGCAAAAATATTGTACCACTTTTTGGAATATTTTTGCTGTAGAAAATCATTTATCTTCTGACCTAAAATCCTAGTTTGTACAACAAGTACATTTTTCCTTGAGCTTTTAGCCTTGACCTTTCTTGAGCTTAAACACCCTCCTAAGAAACCCTAAACCCCAGGAGATCAGCCCTAATGGCCTTCTAGAAGGTGGCCAAACTTGGCGACCAAGTTTCTGGTCAGAAACTTGCCAGCTTAGTTGAGTCCAATCTGGTCGGCCTGGGCATAAGCCATCACCTCTCCTAGACGTAACACTGCACTGTCGAGAGCGTAGACAAGGTTTGGCCGCTCCTGGACGTCGTTTTGACCATGCCAGCTTGGTGACCGCACGAGGACACGGTGCCTGGCAGCGTCTCGACGCGCTCTGGCTGTCGCCTTGCCCTCTATTTCGCGCGTGCTCGTTCTAGCGCTCGCCGCCGACTGGCGCACCGCTCCACAAGCCTCGACCCATCACCCTTGACCGCTCACTGGTGCTTGCTGACGCCGGAGCTGCCGCAACAAGCACGGGCGCGTCGCGTCCAAAACGCCATAGTGCGCGCGTGCACTTGTCCTCATCTCCAACCGCCTCCTGTGCTCGTCCGTGAGCGTGGGCAAGCTCCTGCGTTAACGCTGAGCCCTTTCCCTCACATTGGATCTTCTCGTCGACGTTCGTCACGTGTCCAGAGCACTCCGGCGGTGAAACGTTCCCCCCTCTGGTCCGACTATATATAGCGCGCCCCTCCTCGTTTTCGAGCCAAGCACCACTCCACCCAACCTCCACGAACACGTAGACGAGCAGAAGCTCGGTCGGGCAGACCTCTGGCCGTCGCCCCGACCAGAGGACTCGAGCGATCCCCGCAGGCCAGCCGCCGCTCTCCAGGGCCTCTCGAGCTCAAGCAGCTGCTTGGGCGGGGCCTTGGTGCTCTGTTGGTGCTGTCTGGACACCGCCAAGCCCTCGGAGCCGCCCCTAGCCGTCATCTTCCCCCTCTTCGGCGAACTCCGTCCGCCACCGAAGCTTGCAAGCTCGAGCGCGAGCCACTTTGTCCACCTCTCGCCAAGCCATGGGTACGGGCAGGTGCGTGTCGAGCCCCGCTTCAATCCTATCCCTCTAGCCTAGCCCCAAAGCCCCTCGTCGTCGGCGTGAGCTCCGGCGAAGCGCCGCCCCCCTCTGATCTCGATCCCCCTCTCTCTCCTAACGGGCGGGGCCTAGTGTCAGCCTCACCACTCGCGCCCGAAGCAGTACGAGTGGAGGCGCACTCCCACTTTAAGCCTTCGACGTCACCCCCTGGTTTCTGTTTAATTCAAATTTAATTCAGAAATTTGACTAAACTTTGACCAACCACCATTTCTAAACCATAAGTCCAAATGAATTGATTCTTTTTGCATTGTCTTTGTTACAGAAAGCTCTAGCAGCACACCAAAGGGTGGATTTTTCTCTGCTGTCTAGAATTTCTGGTGATTTTCAGAATGTGTTTTGGCATTTATTTTTGTGGTTTTAAATTCTTTTTCAGAAGGAGAAGCTTTTCTTGAAGCAAACCAAGAGGGGTGTGATCCTCCTTTACACTAAGGCAAGCCACACCAGCATTTGGATGGTGTTATTTCAATATCTATGATTTTCTACTTGAATATGAGTTCTTATTTGCATTAAAAATTTGATAAATAATTTTGGTAAATTGCTAGTTACTTTACTCTGCTAGATGTGCTTGTTTTAGTTACTGGTTGAATGCATGAACTTGTTTGGTTAATTAGAGTAAGAGTTGCACTATGCATATTGCTATGGAAATTAATGGTAGTATTTTTTTACTAAGTGATATTTTCATTTAATAAAGAACTGATAAAAATTTGGCTTGATGATGAAAATGAGTTATAACCAGAGAGTTTTGATCTTTAGTGTTGTAAGATAATTATGTGGTTAAGTTTGATCCATGAATATGAGTTATTTGCCTTGCATGACGAGTAGTTGCATGAAAATTTGTATATCATGTTATTGATAAAAAGTTTTCTTTATCAAAGTTAAATTGGATTAAGTTCAACTTGAATATGATGTTGATCACATCATGGTGCCACTGAATCGGGTTTTAATTCAGTGCGACCACATTTACCTAATGGGAAGGTCTTAATCCGGTCCTTTGTTGTGGCTCTCACCGGTGCCTCCCGCGAGGGAAGGTTATGGGTGTGCATACCCTGGCCCGGTAAGCAGACATAACCTTGTGTGCTCGTTTTTGTTTTTATGGTACCTTGTCCCCGTTTGCGACCGTTTTGCCATGACGGTGGCCGTTGGTGTCTTTGGTAGACACGGGGCCACCCAAGACTTAGCCCTGAGAGGGAGATGGTCGGAGTGGCCGGGGAGAGTGCATGACAAAGGGAGGGTTTTGTCGGAATACTTTGGTCCACTCGAATGGGAGTGCGAGGCCAGGTATTCCGTAGTGTGGGTAAAGTGCGCTACCTCTGCAGAGTGTATTTAATCTATCGATAGCCGCGCCCTCGGTTATGGGCAAGACTCGGGAGTAAGTCACACCATGGATCAACTTTTATAATAAATCTTGCAAACTAAGTGATTGTTGTGATGCATTGTTTCGTGATGAATCTTGAACACTCGAGGTGTTCATGAGTAATTGGTTTCAGGTATGACCCCTGCATGGTCACCGTTTGGTTACGAGGTAACCGTCTGGTAAGCGAGTCTGTGTGACTCGGTGCACTGTTTGGCTGCATTGCATCTATAGTATTTCTTGCATTGATTTAACCTGATTAATTATCGTGATATTGTCTGTCATCGTGCTTATGTTTGTTGTGAGCTTGCAAGTACATTCAATGTACTGATCTGGCATGTTATATCAGCTTTCTGGCAAGTCGATTCGCATCGGAGCGCATCTCGTGTCTTGGCCGTGTCCACGTCGGTGTCCCTGTGCTATGGAGTTCCACTTCGTCATTCTTCCGCTGCCGCGTAGTTCGTGTGATCGACGCCCCAGCCATGTTCATTAAATAATGTACATACTGTCCAGCAGCACCGTGTGTGCCGCTTGGCCTCGTATCTCGATGTAATATCAGACCTATGTATTCCGCTAGTATCAATAAAGCGGTTGTTTCTGTACTATGTTGTTGTGTATTGCCAGAAGACTCGATCTCTGGGCTGGTAATGCAGGGTAAACCGGTTGCTCTGAGCCGGGGTGCCACAACGCTTGGTATCAGAGCCGCGCTGATTGTAGGACACACTAGATCGGTAGTGCGTTAGTAAAACGGTAGATAGCTTCATTTGAGTGCCGGTAGTCATAGAAATTGGTTGTGCATTGCATGCATGTTTAATTGTTGTTATTACTAACCGTATGGTTTGTGAGTGTAGATGGCACCAGTACCATTCTTGTACCATCCTGAGCCAGCTCCGTACACATTGCCGCACCTGCTTCAGAACGTGTGGCGATGACTCTACCTAGAGGGTGCTGATCCGGAGTACCGGGTGTATCACGAGCATCTGGCTGGTGCATTGTCTGAGTATTATGCTGATGTCACTCTACACCACAGTTCCCCTTTCGGCGCTTACACTCGTTCGACTAAGGTTGGTCTTGCTTCTATGCCATCTCAGGCGGTTCAGTTTGCTGCTCTCGAGGCTCTTGTAGGCTCGCGCTACAACGAGGTTCGCATGCACACCCACCCTGGTCTTTTCTACTACCCATCTCTGCACGAGAATGGGCGTATCCGCTTTCCCTTGATTAATCCAGCATGCGATCGTCCCACTAGCCATCTTTCTCGCTACATCACTACTAGTTATCTCCTTAACTACGAGTTAGCTCAGGAGCTTACACGCGCTCGCGCAGCTCTCGTGGATGCTCGTATGAGGAACCCTCTGCCCGCTGTCATCTATACTTCTGCTCCTGTTTCTTCCCCCTCCGCTCCCCCGACGACCTCGCAGGGTACCGTTAACCCTTTGACGGTGAACCCTCGCAGTGCTCCTGCTGCATGGTCTTCCCTTGTCACTACTCCTGCTGCTCCTATGCTTCAATCCCATCCCCTGCCTGCCCCTGAGGGAGAGCCGTCAAGGGAGCGTCGTCGCGTCTCTCATGATCCGGAGGTCTCCGTTATTAGTTCAGGATCAGAGTCCGGCTCCGGAGATGAGCCTACAGCAGCACCGACCGAGCAGTAGACCGTTAGTGTATCGCTGTAGTCATGAGCATGATGTATGGCTGTAATCGCACTTGTCATGATGCGTAGTTTCATGTACGAGGGTAGTAGGCCCGTTGTGATGTTTACTTTCATGTTGGTACCATGTATAATTATGTTGGACTCTTTTATTCACCTTGGTTTTTATTCGCTGCTTTCTTCCGGGATTTGTCATTGGCTTTTTCCCTCATTTTGGACTTTTCTCATCATGGTTGCTATGTATTGGGAAAACGAAAAATAGGATGACGCATGGAGGCAGCAGCAGCCATGCTTGTGAGGATGTCCCTGTCCGTCGCTCTGCAAGACATGTAGGACATTCCCCCGAGCCATATCAGCCACCTCCGCCTCCACCACCACAACCTCCTTCCACCGAGCAAATCATGTGAATGTTTGAAGAAAGAAGGAGCAACTATCTTCTGGAAATACTAAAAAGTGTACAAGTTATGGTTGGGAAGAATGGACACCAGAATGGACATCACTCCAAGCTGTCAGATTTTCAGCGAACCAATCCTCCCAGCTTCAACCAAGTAATTGATCCATTGGACGCCGACGACTGGCTAAGGACCATTGAGAGGAAGCTAGAGATTGCTCGCACTAAAGAAGGATACAAGGTTCCCTTCGCAACGCATTATCTCGAAGGAGCTGCCGCTATATGGTGGGATAATGCTAAGGCAATATGGCCCGCGGACGAGAAAATTACTTGGACAAAATTCAAGGATCATTTCCGCAAGTATCATATTCCCACCGGGATCATGAAGATCAAGCAGCGCGAATTTCTCGCTCTCACTCAAGGCAGTGCGACCGTCAACGAGTATCTAAACAAATTCAACCATTTGGCCCACTATTCTCTCCACGATGTTGCCACAGAAGAGCAGAAGATCGACCGGTTTCTTGGAGGCCTGAATCAGCATCTCAGGTGCACTCTCAGCATGTTTGATTTCCAAACTTCCTAACTCTGGCGAACAAGGCCCTCATCGCAGAAAGGGAACACAAGCTCCTGCACGACAACAAGCCAGCTGTTAATGACCACAAGCGCAAATTCGAGCCGAAGAAGGATATGCAACCAGTGCAAAAGGCTCGTACTTGGCAGCAGACTCAGCTGGAGTACAAACCCAATTGGCACCAGAACGTCAACAAGACTACTACCCAAGTCAAGAATGTCGTGACCAGCCCGGTGCGCGATGATTGTCAGCGCAACAATTCGTGCTTCAGCTGTGGCCAACCCAGACACTACGCCCGCCAGTGTCCCAAGACCGCCAAGCATGTAGCTCCATTTCAGCGGCAAGTCAACTACATGGAGCCGTATTCCGCCGGGATATGATCCAAGGGCAAATTCATCACATCTCCGCAGACGAAGCCGAAGAGGACCCGGAAGTCGTCATTGGTATGTTTCTTGTTAATGACATACCTGCCGTAATTTTATTTGACTCTGGGGCTTCCCACTCTTTTATTTCGTGGAGTTTTGCTTCCCAAAACAATTTTCCTTGCTCGATTTTGGGAAAGTACATGCTGGTACAATCCCCGGGATCCCAACTCAGAAGCAATCTCGTCTGTCGAAATTTGGAAATTGACATCAAAGGCGTCAAGTTTCCAACCTCGTTGATAATCATCGACTCCAACAAATTGGATGTCATTCTGGGCATGAATTGGTTAACCCAATACCAAGTCTGCATCAGTTGTGCGACCAGAGAAGTTACCCTGAAAAATATGGAAGATCGCACCACAAGTTTTTATGCCCGCAAGCGCATCCCCACGAAAGATATGGTTTTCGCAGCCATGGCAGAAGAGGTGGAATTAATACCAGTGGTCACTGAGTATCCAGACGTATTTCCTGAAGAATTACCCGGCATGCCACCAGACTGAGAATTGGAGTTTGCTATTGACCTGGTGCCTGGAACCACTCCGATACATAAGAAATATTATCAGATGCCTTCCTCAGAATTGGTGGAATTGAAGAAACAACTGGATGAGATGCTGCAGAAAGGATACATTCGTCCAAGCTCTTCACCATGGGGATCACCAGCAATCTTCGTGGACAAAAAGGATGGCAGTCTACGAATGTGCGTAGACTACCGATAGCTGAATGTCGTCACCATTAAAAACAAGTATCCACTGCCAAGGATTGACGATCTGTTTGATCAACTCAGTGGGGCCAAAGTATTCTCAAAAATTGATTGGTGGACTGGATATTATCAACTCAAGATAAAGAAGGAAGATATTCCTAAGACCGCGTTCACCACTCGGTACGGTCTTTATGAATACACCGTTATGTCCTTCGGCCTCACCAACGCCCCTGCCTTCCTTATGTTGGGTTTCGTAGTAATTTCAAAAAATTTCCTACGCACACGCAAGATCATGTGATGCATAGCAATGAGAGGGGAGAGTGTTGTCTACGTACCCACGCAGACCGACTACGGAAGCGTTGGCACAACATAGAGGAAGTAGTCGTACATCTTCACGATCCAACCGATCAAGCACCGAAACTACGGCACCTCCGAGTTCGAGCACACGTTCAGCTCGATGACGATCCCCGGACTCCGATCCAGCAAAGTGTCGGGGAAGAGTTCTGTCAGCACGACGGCGTGGTGACGATCTTGATGCACTACGGCAGCAGGGCTTCGCCTAAACTCCGCTACAGTATTATCGAGGAATATGGTGGCTGGGGGCACCGCACACGGCTAAGGAATAGATCATGTGGATCAACTTGTTGTGTTCTAGGGTGCCTCTGCCTCAGTATATAAAGGACTAGAGGGGGGAGGCTGGCCGGCCAAGGTGTGGCGCGCCAGGAGAGTCCTACTCCCTCTGGGAGTAGGATTCCCCCCCAATCCTAGTTGGAATAGGATTCGCGGATGGGGGAAAAGAGAGAGAGGGGGCCGGCCACCTCTCCTAGTCCTAATAGGACTAGGGGAAGGGGGAGGCGCGCAGCCCATGTAGGGCTGCCTCTTCTCTTTTCCACTAAGGCCCATCATGGCCCATTTAGCTCCCCGGGGGTTCCGGTAACCTTCCCGGTACTCCGGTAAAATCCCGATTTCACCCGGAACACTTCCGATATCCAAACATAGGCTTCCAATATATCAATCTTTACGTCTCGGCCATTTCGAGAATCCTCGTCATGTCCGTGATCACATCCGGGACTCCGAACAACCTTTGGTACATCAAAATGCCTAAACTCATAATATAACTATCATCGTAACCTTAAGCGTGCGGACCCTACGGGTTCGAGAACAATGTAGACATGACCGAGACACGTCTCCGGTCAATAACCAATAGCGGGACCTGGATGCCCATATTGGCTCCTACATATTCTACGAAGATCTTTATCTGTCAGACCGCATAACAACATACGTTGTTCCCTTTGTCATCGGTATGTTACTTGCCCGAGATTCGATCGTCGGTATCCAATACTGTTGGAAATATGCCCTAGAGGCAATAATAAAAGTATTATTATGATATTTCCTTGTTCATGATAATCGTTTATTATCCATGCTAGAATTGTATTGATAGGAAACTCAGATACATGTGTGGATACATAGACAACACCATGTCCCTAGTAAGCCTCTAGTTGACTAGCTCGTTAATCAATAGATGGTTACGGTTTCCTGACCATGGACATTGGATGTCGTTGATAACGGGATCACATCATTAGGAGAATGATGTGATGGACAAGACCCAATCCTAAGCCTAGCACAAAAGATCGTGTAGTTCGTTTGCTAGAGCTTTGCCAATGTCAAGTATCTCTTCCTTTTGACCATGAGATCGTGTAACTCCTGGATACCGTAGGAGTGCTTTGGGTGTATCAAACGTCACAACGTAACTGGGTGACTATAAAGGTACACTACAGGTATCTCCGAAAGTATCTATTGTTTTATGCGGATCGAGACTGGGATTTGTCACTCCGTGTAAACGGAGAGGTATCTCTGGGCCCACTCGGTAGGACATCATCATATGCGCAATGTGACCAAGGAGTTGATCACGGGATGATGTGTTACGGAACGAGTAAAGTGACTTGCCGGTAACGAGATTGAACAAGGTATCGGTATACCGACGATCGAATCTCGGGCAAGTAAAATACCGCTAGACAAAGGGAATTGTATACGGGATCGATTGAGTCCTTGACATCGTGGTTCATCCGATGAGATCATCGTGGAACATGTGGGAGCCATCATGGGTATCCAGATCCCGCTGTTGGTTATTGACCGGAGAACGTCTCGGTCATGTCTGCATGTCTCCCGAACCCGTAGGGTCTACACACTTAAGGTTCGATGACGCTAGGGTTATAAAGGAAGCTTGTATGTGGTTACCGAATGTTGTTCGGAGTCCCGGATGAGATCCCGGACGTCACGAGGAGTTCCGGAATGGTCCGGAGGTAAAGATTTATATATGGGAAGTCCTGTTTTGGACACCGGAAGAGTTTCGGGGTTTATCGGTATTGTACCGGGACCACCGGGAGGGTCCCGGGGGTCCACCAAGTGGGGCCACCTGCCCCAGAAGGTTGCGTGGGCCAAGTGTGGGAGGGGACCAGCCCCTAGGAGGGCTGGTGCGCCCCCCACAAGGGGGCCAAGGCGCAAGAGAGAGTGGGAGGGGGCAAACCCTAGTCCAGATGGGCCTTAAGGCCCATATTGGTGCGCCTCCCTCTCCTCTCCCCCCTTGGCTGCCTCCCCTTTGCCATCTAGGGCTGGCCGCACCCCTTGGGGGTGGGAAACCCTAAAGGGGGCGCAGCCCCCCCTTCCCCCTATATATAGATGAGGTTTGGGGCTGCCATACACATGAGTTCTCTCCCTCTTGGTGCAGCCCTACCTCTCTCCCTACTCCTCCTCTCCCATGGTGCTTGGCGAAGCCCTGCGGGATTGCCACGCTCCTCCACCACCACCACGCCGTTGTGCTGCTGTTGGATGGAGTCTTCCTCAACCTCTCCCTCTCCCCTTGCTGGATCAAGGCGTGGGAGACGTCACCGGGCTGTACGTGTGTTGAACGCGGAGGTGCCGTCCGTTCGGCACTTGATCATCGGTGATCTGAATCACGACGAGTACGACTCCATCAACCCCGTTCACTTGAACGCTTCCGCTTAGCGATCTACAAGGGTATGTAGATGCACTCCCCTTTCTACTCGTTGCTGGTCTCTCCATAGATAGATCTTGGTGATATTCGTAGGAAAATTTTGAATTTCTGCTACGTTCCCCAACAGTGGCATCATGAGCTAGGTCTATTGCGTAGATTCTTTGCACGAGTAGAACACAAAGTAGTTGTGGGCGTTGATGTTGTTCAATATGCTTACCGTTACTAGTCCAATCTTGTTTCGACGGTATTGTGGGATGAAGCGGCCCGGACCGACCTTACACGTACTCTTACGTGAGACAGGTTCCACCGATTGACATGCACTTGGTGCATAAGGTGGCTAGCGCGTGCCAGTCTCTCCCACTTTAGTCGGAACGGATTCGATGAAAAGGGTCCTTATGAAGGGTAAATAGCAATTGGCATATCACGTTGTGGTCTTGCGTAGGTAAGAAACGTTCTTGCTAGAAACCCATAGCAGCCACGTAAAACATGCAACAACAATTAGAGGACGTCTAACTTGTTTTTGCAGGGTATGCTATGTGATGTGATATGGCCAAGGGATGTGATGAATGATATATGTAATGTATGAGATTGATCATGTTCTTGTAATAGGATTCACGACTTGCATGTCGATGAGTATGACAACCGGCAGGAGCCATAGGAGTTGTCTTTATTTTCTGTATGACCTGCGTGTCATTGAAGAACGCCATGTAAATTACTTTACTTTATTGCTAAACACGTTAGCCATAGAAGTAGAAGTAGTCGTTGGCGTGACAACTTCATGAAGACACGATGATGGAGATCATGATGATGGAGATCATGGTGTCATGCCGGTGACAAGATGATCATGGAGCCCCGAAGATGAAGATCAAAGGAGCTATATGATATTGGCCATATCATGTCACTACTCTTATTTGATTGCATGTGATGTTTATCATGTTTATACATCTTATTTGCTTAGAACGACGGTAGTAAATAAGATGATCCCTCATTAAAAATTTCAAGAAGTGTTCTCCCCTAACTGTGCACCGTTGCTACAGTTCGTCGTTTCGAAGCACCACGTGATGATCGGGTGTGATAGATTCTTACGTTCACATACAACGGGTGGAAGACAGTTTTACACAGCGAAAACACTTAGGGTTAACTTGACGAGCCTAGCATGTACAGACATGGCCTCGGAACACGGAGACCGAAAGGTCGAGCATGAGTCGTATAGAAGATACGATCAACATGAAAATGTTCACCGATGATGACTAGTCCGTCTCACGTGATGATCGGACACGGCCTAGTTTGACTCGGATCATGTAATCACTTAGATGACTAGAGGGATGTCTATCTGAGTGGGAGTTCATAAGATGAACTTAATTATCTTGAACATAGTCAAAAGACCTTTTGCAAATTATGTCGTAGCTCACGCTATAGTTCTACTGTTTTAGATATGTTCCTAGAGAAAATTATAGTTGAAAGTTGATAGTAGCGATTATGCGATCAGTAGAAAGCTTATGTCCTTAATGCACCGCTCAGTGTGCTGAACCCCAACGTCGTTTGTCGATGTTACGAACATCGGACATACACGTTTTGATAACTACGTGATAGTTCAATTAATGGTTTAAGTAGAGGCACCAAAGACGTTTTCGAAACGTCACGGAACATATGAGATGTTTCGAGGGCTGAAATTGGGATTTCAGGCTCGTGCCCACGTCAAGAGGTATGAGACCTCCGACAATTTTCTTAGCCAGCAAACTAAGGGAGAAAAGCTCAATCGTTGAGCTTGTGATCAGATTGTCTGAGTGCAAACAATCACTTGAATCAAATGGGAGTTGATCTTCCAGATAAGATAGTGATGTTTCCCCAAAGTCATTGCCACCAAGCTGCTAGAACTTCGTGATGAACTATAACATATCAGGGATAGATATGATGATCCTTGAGGTATTCGCGATGTTTTGACACCGCGAAAGTAGAAATCAAGAAGGAGCATCAATTGTTGATGGTTGGTGAAACCACTAGTTTCAAGAAGGGCAAGGGCAAGAAGGGATACTTCATGAAACGGCAAATCAGCTGCTGCTCTAGTGAAGAAACCCAAGGTTGAACCCAAACCCGAGACTAAGTGCTTCTGTAATAAGGGGAACAACCACTGGAGCAGCATTACCCTAGATACTTGGTAGATGAGAGGGCTGGCAAGGTCGATAGAAGTATATTGGATATACATTATGTTAATGTGTACTTTACTAGTACTCCTAGTAGCACCAGGGTATTGGATACCGGTTCGGTTGCTAAGTGTTAGTAACTCGAAATAAAAGCTACGGAATAAGCGGAGACTAGCTAAAGGTGAGCTGACGATATATGTTGGAAGTGTTTCCAAGTTTGATATAATCAAACATCGCACGTTCCCTCTACCATCAAGATTAGTATTGAACCTGAATGGTTTATTGAATCTTGATCGTAGTGATACACATTTTCATGCCAAAAGATATAAGATAGTAATGATAGTACCACTTACTTGTGGCACTGCCATGTAAGTCATAATGGTATAAAACGCATGAAGAAGCTCCATGTATGATGGATCTTTGGGCTCACTCGTTTTTGAAAAGTTTGAGACATGCGAACCATGTCTATTGGTGTATACGCATGAAGAAACTCCATGCAAATGGACCGTTTGGACTCACTTGATTTTGAATCACTTGAGATATGCAAATCATACCACATAGGCAAGATGACTGAAAAGCCTCGGTTTCAATAAGATGGAACAAGATAGCAACTTGTTGGAAGTAACACATTTTGATGTGTGCAGTCCAATAAGTGCTGAGGCATGCAGTGAATATCGTTATGTTCTTACTTCACAGATGATTCGAGTAGATGTTGAGAATATTTACTTGGTGAAACACAAGTCTGAATTATTGAATGGTTCAAGTAATTTCAGAGAAGATCATTGTGACAAGAGGATAAAATGTCTATGATATGATCATAGAGATGAATATCTGAGTTACGAGTTTTGGCACACAATTTAGACATTGTGGAAATTGTTTCACAATTAATACCGCCTGGAACACCATAGTGTGATGGTGTGTCCGAACATCATAGTTGCACCCTATTGGATATGGTGCGTGCCATGATGTCTCTTATCGAATTACCACTATCGTTCATGGGTTAGGCATTAGAGACAACCACATTCACTTTAAATAGGGCACCACATAATTCCGTTGAGATGACACCGTATGAATTATGGTTTAGAGAAACCTAAGTTGTCGTTTCTTAAAGGTTTGGGGCTGCGACGCTTATGTGAAAAAGTTTCAGGATTAAGCTCGAACCCAAAGCGGATAAAATGCATCTTCATAGGACACCCAAAATAGTTGGGTATACCTCCTAATTCAGATCCGAAAGCAATATGGATTGTTTCTTGAATCGGGTCCTTTCTCGAGGAAAGGTTTCTCTCGAAAGAGTTGAGTGGGAGGATGGTGGAGACTTGATGAGGTTATTGAACCGTCTCTTCAACTAGTGTATGGCAGGGCACAGGAAGTTGTTCCTGTGGCACCTACACCAATTGAAGTGGAAGCTTATGATATTGATCATGAAACTTCGGATCAAGTCACTACCAAACCTCGTAGGACGACAAGGACACGTACTACTTCGGAGTGGTAAGGTGATCCTGTCTTGAAGGTCATGTTGCTAGACAACAATGAACCTACGAGCTATGGAGAAGCGATGGTGGGCCCGAATTCCGACAAATGGTTAGAAGCCATGGAATCCGAGATAGTATCCATATATCAGAACAAAGCATGGACTTTGATGGACTTGCCCGATGATCGGCAATCCATTGAGATAAATGGATCTTTTAAGAAGAAGACGGACGTGGATGGTAATGTCACCATCTATGAAGCTCGACTTGTGGCGAAGTGTTTTCCGACAAGTTCAAGGAGTTGACTACGATGAGATTTTCTCACTCGTAGCGATGCTTAAAGTCCGTCGGAATCATGTTAGCATTAGCTGCATTTATGAAATCTGGCAGATGGATGTCAAGACAAGTTTCCTTACTAGTTTTCGTAAGGAAAGGTTGTATGCAATACAATCAGAAAAGTTTTGTCGATCCTAAGGATGCTAAAAGGTATGCTAGCTCCAGCGATCCTTCTAAGGACTGGAGTGAGCATCTCGGAGTTGGAATGTATGCTTTGATGATGATCAAAGATTTTGGGTTTGTACAAAGTTTATGAGAAACTTGTATTTCCAAAGAAGTGAGTGGGAGCACTATAGAATTTCTGATGAGTATATGTTGTTGACATATTGTTGATCAGAAATGACGTAGAATTTCTGGAAAGCATATAGGGTTATTTTGAAAGTGTTTTTCAATGGAAAGCCTGGATTAAGCTACTTGAACATTGAGCATCAAGATCTATAAGGATAGATCAAAACGCTTAATGGTACTTTCAAATGAGCACATACCTTGACATGATCTTGAAGGTATTCAAGATGGATCAGTCAAAGAAGAAGTTCTTGCCTGAATTGTAAGGTACGAAGTTAAGACTTAAAGCTCGACCACGGCAGAATAGAGAGAAAGGACGAAGGTCGTCCCCTATGCTTAAGACGTAGGCTCTTCAGTATGCTATGCTGTGTACCGCACCAGAAGTGTGCCTTGCCATGAGTCAGTCAAGGGGTACAAGAGTGATCCAAGAATGGCTCACAGGACAGCGGTCAAAGTTATCCTTAGTAACTAGTGGACTAAGGAATTTTCTCGATTATGGAGGTGGTAAAAGAGTTCGTCGTAAAGGTTACGTCGATGCAAGCTTAACACCTATCCAGATAGCTCTGAGTAGAGAGACCGGATACATATAATGGAGCAACAATTTTGAATAGCTCCAAGTAGAACAGTTATTTGGAATAGCTCCAAATAGAGCGTGGTAGCTGCATCTAGGAGATGACATAGAGATTTGTAAAGCACACACGGATCTGAAAGGTTCAGACCCGTTGACTAAAACCTCTCTCACAAGCAACATGATCAAACATAAAAACTCATTGAGTGTTAATCACATAGTGATGTGAACTAGACTACTGACTCTAGTAAACTCTTGGGTATTAGTCACATGGCGATGTGACCTGTGAGTGTTAATCACATGGCGATGTGAACTAGATTATTGACTCTAGTGCAAGTGGGAGACTGTTGGAAATATGCCCTAGAGGCAATAATAAAAGTATTATTATTATATTTCCTTGTTCATGATAATCGTTTATTATCCATGCTAGAATTGTATTGATAGGAAACTCAGATACATGTGTGGATACATAGACAACACCATGTCCCTAGTAAGCCTCTAGTTGACTAGCTCGTTAATCAATAGATGGTTACGGTTTCCTGACCATGGACATTGGATGTCGTTGATAACGGGATCACATCATTAGGAGAATGATGTGATGGACAAGACCCAATCCTAAGCCTAGCACAAAAGATCGTGTAGTTCGTTTGCTAGAGCTTTGCCAATGTCAAGTATCTCTTCCTTTTGACCATGAGATCGTGTAACTCCTGGATACCGTAGGAGTGCTTTGGGTGTATCAAACGTCACAACGTAACTGGGTGACTATAAAGGTACACTACAGGTATCTCCGAAAGTATCTATTGTTTTATGCGGATCGAGACTGGGATTTGTCACTCCGTGTAAACGGAGAGGTATCTCTGGGCCCACTCGGTAGGACATCATCATATGCGCAATGTGACCAAGGAGTTGATCACGGGATGATGTGTTACGGAACGAGTAAAGTGACTTGCCGGTAACGAGATTGAACAAGGTATCGGTATACCGACGATCGAATCTCGGGCAAGTAAAATACCGCTAGACAAAGGGAATTGTATACGGGATCGATTGAGTCCTTGACATCGTGGTTCATCCGATGAGATCATCGTGGAACATGTGGGAGCCATCATGGGTATCCAGATCCCGCTGTTGGTTATTGACCGGAGAACGTCTCGGTCATGTCTGCATGTCTCCCGAACCCGTAGGGTCTACACACTTAAGGTTCGATGACGCTAGGGTTATAAAGGAAGCTTGTATGTGGTTACCGAATGTTGTTCGGAGTCCCGGATGAGATCCTGGACGTCACGAGGAGTTCCGGAATGGTCCGGAGGTAAAGATTTATATATGGGAAGTCCTGTTTTGGACACCGGAAGAGTTTCGGGGTTTATCGGTATTGTACCGGGACCACCGGGAGGGTCCCGGGGGTCCACCAAGTGGGGCCACCTGCCCCAGAAGGTTGCGTGGGCCAAGTGTGGGAGGGGACCAGCCCCTAGGAGGGCTGGTGCGCCCCCCACAAGGGCGCCAAGGCGCAAGAGAGAGTGGGAGGGGGCAAACCCTAGTCCAGATGGGCCTTAAGGCCCATATTGGTGCGCCTCCCTCTCCTCTCCCCCCTTGGCCGCCTCCCCTTTGCCATCTAGGTCTGGCCGCACCCCTTGGGGGTGGGAAACCCTAAAGGGGGCGCAGCCCCCCCTTCCCCCTATATATAGATGAGGTTTGGGGCTGCCATACACATGAGTTCTCTCCCTCTTGGTGCAGCCCTACCTCTCTCCCTACTCCTCCTCTCCCATGGTGCTTGGCGAAGCCCTGCGGGATTGCCACGCTCCTCCACCACCACCACGCCATTGTGCTGCTGTTGGATGGAGTCTTCCTGAACCTCTCCCTCTCCCCTTGCTGGATCAAGGCGTGGGAGACGTCACCGGGCTGTACGTGTGTTGAACGCGGAGGTGCCGTCCGTTCGGCACTTGATCATCGGTGATCTGAATCACGACGAGTATGACTCCATCAACCCCGTTCACTTGAACGCTTCCGCTTAGCGATCTACAAGGGTATGTAGATGCACTCCCCTTTCTACTCGTTGCTGGTCTCTCCATAGATAGATCTTGGTGATATTCGTAGGAAAAATTTTGAATTTCTGCTACGTTCCCCAACAAATACCTAGTTCAATCTCGTTACCGGCAAGTCTCTTTACTCGTTCTGTGATACATCATCCCGCAACTAACTCATTAGTTGCAATGCTTGCAAGGCTTATGTGATGTGTATTACCGAGAGGGCCCAGAGATACCTCTCCGACAATCGGAGTGACAAATCCTAATCTCGAAATACGCCAACCCAACATCTACCTTTGGAGACACCTGTAATGCTCCTTTATAATCACCCAGTTACGTTGTGACGTTTGGTAGCACCCAAAGTGTTCCTCCGGCAAACGGGAGTTGCATAATCTCATAGTCATAGGAACATGTATAAGTCATGAAGAAAGCAATAGCAACATACTAAACGATCGGGTGCTAAGCTAATGGAATGGGTCATGTCAATCAGATCATTCTCTTAATGATGTGATCCCGTTAATCAAATAACAACTCATTGTTCATGGTTAGGAAACATAACCATCTTTGATTAACGAGCTAGTCAAGTAGAGGCATACTAGTGACACTTTGTTTGTCTATGTATTCACACATGTATTATGTTTCCGGTTAATACAATTCTAGCATGAATAATAAACATTTATCATGATTATAAGGAAATAAATAATAACTGTATTATTGCCTCTAGGGCATATTTCCTTCAGTCTCCCACTTGCACTAGAGTCAATAATCTAGTTCACATCGCCATGTGATTTAACAGCAATAGTTCACATCACCATGTGATTAACACCCATAGTTCACATCGATATGTGATCAACACCCAAAAGGGTTTACTAGAGTCAGTAATCTAGTTCACATCGCTATGTGATTAACACCCAAAGAGTACTAAGGTGTGATCATGTTTTGCTTGTGAGATAATTTTAGTCAACGGGTCTGCCACATTCAGATCCGTAAGTATTTTGCGAATTTCTATGTCAACAATGCTCTGCACGGAGCTACTCTAGCTTATTGCTCCCACTTTCAATATGTATCTAGATCAAGACTTAGAGTCATCCAGATCTGTGTCAAAACTTGCATCGACGTAACTTTTTACGACAAACCTTTTTGTCACCTCCATAATTGAGAAATATTTCCTTATTCCACTAAGGATAATTTTGACCGCTGTCCAGTGATCTACTCCTAGATCACTATTGTACTCCCTTGCCAAATCAGTGTAGGGTATACAATAGATCTGGTACATAGCATGACATACTTTATAGAACCTATGGCCAAGGCATAGGGAATGACTTTCATTCTCTTTCTATCTTCTTCCGTGGTCGGGCTTTGAGTCTTACTCAACTTCACACCTTGTAATACAGGCAAGAACTCTTTCTTTGACTGCTCCATTTTGAACTACTTCAAAATCTTGTCAAGGTATGTACTCATTGAAAAAACTTATCAAGCGTCTTGATCTATCTCTATAGATCTTGAAGCTCAATATGTAAGCAGCTTTACCGAAGTCTTTCTATGAAAAACTCCTTTCAAACACTCCTTTATGCTTTGCAGAATAATTCTACATTATTTCCGATCAACAATATGTCATACACATATACTTATCAGAAATGATGTAGTGCTCCCACTCACTTTCTTGTAAATACAGGCTTCACCGCAAGTCTGTATAAAACTATATGCTTTGATCAACTTATCAAAGCGTATATTCCAACTCCGAGATTCTTGCACCAGTCCATAGATGGATCGCTGGAGCTTGCATATTTAGTTAACACCTTTAGGATCGACAAAACCTTCTAGTTGCATCGTATACAACTCTTCTTTAGTAAATCCATTAAGGAATGCAGTTTTGTTTATCCATTTTCCAGATTTCATAAAATGCGGCAATTGCTAACATGATTCGGACAGACTTAAGCATAGATACGAGTGAGAAAATCTCATCGTAGTCAACACCTTGAACTTGTCGAAAACCTTTTGCGACAATTCTAGCTTTGTAGATAGTAACACTACTATCAGCGTCCGTCTTCCTCTTGAAGATCCATTTATTTTCTATGGCTTGCCGATCATCGTGCAAGTCAACCAAAGTCTATACTTTGTTCTCATACATGGATCCCATCTCAGATTTCATGGCCTCAAGCCATTTTGCGGAATCTGGGCTCATCATCGCTTCCTCATAGTTCGCAAGTTCGTCATGGTCTTGTAACATGACTTCCAGAACAGTATTACCGTACCACTCTGGTGCGGATCTCACTCTGGTTTACCTGCGAGATTCGGTAGTAACTTGATCTGAAGTTACATGATCATTATCATTAGCTTCCTCACTAATTGGTGTAGTAGTCACAGGAACAGATTTCTGTGATGAACTACTTTCCAATAAGGGAGAAGGTACAATTACCTTATCAAGTTCTTTACTTTCCTCCCACTCACTTCTTTCGAGAGAAATTCCTTCTCTAGAAAGTTTCCGAATTTAGCAACAAAAGTCTTGCCTTCGGATCTGTGATAGAAGGTGTATCCAATAGTTTCCTTTGGATATCCTATGAAGATTTACTTCTCCGATTTGGGTTCGAGCTTATCATGTTGAAATTTTTTCACATAAGCATCGCAGTCCCAAACTTTAAGAAACGACAACTTTGGTTTCTTGCCAAACCACAGTTTAGATTGTGTCGTCTCAACGGACTTAGATGGTGCCCTATTTAACGTGAATGCAGCTGTCTCTAATGCATAACCCCAAAACGATAGTGGTAGATCGGTAAGAGACATCATAGATTGCACTATATCCAATAAAGTACGGTTATGATGTTCGGATACACCATTATGCTGTGGTGTTCCATGTGACATGAGTTTGTGAAACTATTCCACATTGTTTTAATTAAATACCAAACTCGTAACTCAAATATTTGTCTCCGCGATCAGATCGTAGAAACTTTATTTTCTTGTCACGATGATTTTCCACTTCACTCTGAAATTCTTTGAACTTTTCAAATGTTCCAAACTTATGTTTCATCAAGTAGATATACCCATATCTGCTCAAATCATCTGTGAAGTTCAGAAAATAATGATACTTGCCGTGAGCCTTAACACTCATCGGAACGCATACATCAGTATGTATTATTTCCAATAAGTCAGTTGCTCGCTCCGGAGAACGGAGTCTTAGTCATCTTGCCCATGAGGCATGGTTCGCAAGCATCAAGTGATTCATAATCAAGTGATTCCAAAATCCCATCAGCATGGAGTTTCTTCATGCGCTTTACACCAATATGACCTAAACGGCAGTGCTACAAATAAGTTACACTATCATTATTAACTTTCCATCTTTTGGTTTCAATATTATGATTATGTGTATCACTACGATCGAGATTCAACGAACTATTTTCATTGGGTGTGTAACCATATAAGGTTTTATTCATGTAAATAGAACAACAATTTATTCTCTTACTTAAATGAATAACCATATTACAATAAACATGATCAAATCATATTCATGCTTAATGCAAACACCAAATAACACTTATTCAGGTTCAACACTAATCCCGAAAGTATAGGGAGTGTGCGATGATGATCATATCAATCTTGGAACCACTTCCAACACACATCGTCACTTCACCCTTAACTAGTCTCTGTTTATTCTGCAACTCCCGTTTCGAGTTACTGATCTTAGCAACTGAACTAGTATCAAATACTGAGGGGTTGCTATAAACACTAGTAAAGTACACATCAATAACATGTGTATCAAATATACTTATGTTCACTTTGCCATCCTTCTTTTCTGCCAATTACTTGGGGTAGTTCCGCTTCGAGTGACCAGTCCCTTTGCAGTAGAAACACTTAGTCTCAGGCTTAGGACCAGACTTGGGCTTCTTCACTTGAGCAACAACTTGCTTGCTGTTCTTCTTGAAGTTCCCCTTCTTCCCTCTGCCCTTTTCTTGAAACTAGTGATCTTGTCTACCATCAACACTTGATGTTTTTCTCGATTTCTACCTTTGTCAATTTCCGCATTACGAAGAGCTTGGGAATCGTTTCCGTTATCCCTTGCATATCATAGTTCATCACGAAGTTCTACTAACTTGGTGATGGTGACTAGAGAATTTTGTCAATCACTATCTTATCTGGAAGATTAACTCCCACTTGATTCAAGCGATTGCTGTACTCAGACAATCTGGGACATGCTCACTAGTTGAGCGATTCTCCTCCATCTTTTAGCTATAGAACTTGTTGGAGACTTTCATATCTCTCAACTCGGGTATTTGCTTGAAATATTAACTTCAACTCCTGGAACATCTCATATGCTCCATGACGTTCAAAACATCTTTGAAGTCCCGATTCTAAGCCATTAAGCATGGTGCACTAAACTATCAAGTAGTCATCATATTGAGCTAGCCAAACGTTCATAACGTCTGCATCTGCTCCTGCAATAGGTCCGTCACCTAGCGGCGCATCAAGGACATAATTCTTCTGTGCAGCAATGAGGATAAACCTCAGATCACGGATCCAATCCGCATCATTGCTACTAACATTTTTCAACACAATTTTCTCCAGGAACATATCAAAATAATCATAGGGAAGCAACAATGCGAGTTATTGATCTATAACATAATTTGCAAAATACTACCAGGACTAAGTTCATAATAAATTTAAGTTCAATTAATCATATTACTTAAGAACTCCCACTTAGATAGACATCCCTCTAATCCTCTAAGTGATCACGTGATCCAAATCAACTAAACCATAACCGATCATCACGTGAGATGGAGTAGTTTTCAATGGTGAACATCGTTATGTTGATCATATCTACTATATGATTCACGCTTGACCTTTCGGTCTCCGTGTTCCGAGGCCATATCTGTATATGCTTGGCTCGTCAAGTATAACCTGAGTATTCCGCGTGTGCAACTGTTTTGCACCCGTTGTATTTGAACGTAGAACCTATCACACCCGATCATCACGTGGTGTCTCAGCACGAAGAACTTTCGCAACGGTGCATACTCAGGGAGAACACTTCTTGATAATTTAGTGAGAGATCATCTTATAATGCTACCGTCAATCAAAGCAAGATAAGATGCATAAAAAGGATAAACATCACATGCAATCAATATAAGTGATATGATATGGCCATCATCATCTTGTGCTTGTGATCTCCATCTCCGAAGCACCATCGTGATCACCATCGTCACCGGCGTGACACCTTGATCTCCATCGTAGCATCGTTGTCGTCTCGCCAAGCTTATGCTTCCACGACTATCACTACCGCTTAGTAATAAAGTAAAGCATTACATCGCGATTTCATTGCATACAATAAAACGACAACCATAAGGCTCCTGCCAGTTGCCGATAACTCGGTTACAAAACATGATCATCTCATACAATAAAATTCAGCATCATGTCTTGACCATATCACATCACAACATGCCCTGCAAAAACAAGTTAGACGTCCTCTACTTTGTTGTTGCAAGTTTTACGTGGCTGCTACGGGCTTAAGCAAGAACCAATCTCACCTACGCATCAAAACCACAACGATAGTTTGTCAAATAGACTCCGTTTTAACCTTCGCAAGGACCGGGCGTAGCCATACTTGGTTCAACTAAAGTTGGAGAGACAGTCGCCCGCAAGCCACCTATGTGCAAAGCACGTCGAGGGAACGGGTCTCGCGTAAGCGTACGCGTAAGGTTGGTCCGGGTCGTCTCGTCCAACAATGCCGCCGAACCAAAGTATGACATGCTGGTAGGCAGTATGACTTATATCGCCCACAACTCACTTGTGTTCTACTCGTGCATATAACATCAACATAAATAACCTAGGCTCTGATACCATTGTTGGGTTTCGTAGTAATTTCAAAAGATTTCCTACGCACACGCAAGATCATGTGATGCATAGCAACGAGAGGGGAGAGTGTTGTCTACGTACCCACGCACACCGACTGCGGAAGCGTTGACACAACATAGAGGAAGTAGTCGTATGTCTTCACGATCCAACCGATCAAGCACGGAAACTACGGCACCTCCGAGTTCGAGCACACGTTCAGCTCGATGACGATCCCTGGACTCCGATCCAGCAAAGTGTCGGGGAAGAGTTCTGTCAGCACGACGGCGTGGTGACGATCTTGATGCACTACAGCAGCAGGGCTTCGCCTAAACTCCGCTACAGTATTATCGAGGAATATGGTGGCTGAGGGCACCGCACACGGCTAAGGAATAGATCACGTGGATCAACTTGTTGTGTTCTAGGGTGCCTCTGCCTCAGTATATAAAGGACTAGAGGGGGGAGGCTGGCCGGCCAAGGTGTGGCGAGCCAAGAGAGTCCTACTCCCTCTGGGAGTAGGATTCCCCCCAATCCTAGTTGGAATAGGATTCGCGGAGGGGGAAAAGAGAGAGAGGGGGCCGGCCACCTCTCCTAGTCCTAATAGGACTAGGGGAAGGGGGAGGCACGCAGCCCATGTAGGGCTGCCTCTTCTCTTTTCCACAAAGGCCCATCATGGCCGATTTAGCTCCCGGGGGGTTCTGGTAACCTTCACGGTACTCCGGTAAAATCCCGATTTCACTCGGAACACTTCCGATATCCAAACATAGGCTTCCAATATATCAATCTTTACGTCTCGACCATTTCGAGAATCCTCGTCATGTCCGTGATCACATCCGGGACTCCGAACAACCTTCGCTACATCAAAATGCCTAAACTCATAATATAACTATCATCGTAACCTTAAGCGTGCGGACCCTACGGGTTCGAGAACAATGTAGACATGACCGAGACACGTCTCCGGTCAATAACCAATAGCGGGACCTGGATGCCCATATTGGCTCCTACATATTCTACGAAGATCTTTATCGGTCAGACCGCATAACAACATACGTTGTTCCCTTTGTCATCGGTATGTTACTTGCCCGAGATTCGATCGTCGGTATCCAATACCTAGTTCAATCTCGTTACCGGCAAGTCTCTTTACTCGTTCTGTGATACATCATCCCGCAACTAACTCATTAGTTGCAATGCTTGCAAGGCTTATGTGATGTGTATTACCGAGAGGGCCCAGAGATACCTCTCCGACAATCGGAGTGACAAATCCTAATCTCGAAATACGCCAACCCAACATCTACCTTTGGAGACACCTGTAATGCTCCTTTATAATCACCCAGTTACGTTGTGACATTTGGTAGCACCCAAAGTGTTCCTCTGGCAAATGGGAGTTGCATAATCTCATAGTCATAGGAACATGTATAAGTCATGAAGAAAGCAATAGCAACATACTAAACGATCAGGTGCTAAGCTAATGGAATGGGTCATGTCAATCAGATCATTCTGTTAATGATGTGATCCCGTTAATCAAATAACAACTCATTGTTCATGGTTAGGAAACATAACCATCTTTGATTAACAAGCTAGTCAAGTAGAGGCATACTAGTGACACTTTGTTTGTCTATGTATTCACACATGTATTATGTTTCCGGTTAATACAATTCTAGCAGGAATAATAAACATTTATCATGATTATAAGGAAATAAATAATAACTTTATTATTGCCTCTAGGGCATATTTCCTTCACTTTATGCATATGATGAACAAGGTGTTCATGGACTTCTTGGACAAATTTGTGGTGGTGTTCATTGATGACATCCTCATTTACTCCAAGAGCACAGACGAACACAAGGAACATCTTCGAGCAGTTCTGCAAAGGCTTCGCGACCATCAACTTTATGCCAAATTCAGCAAATGTGAGTTTTGGCTCCAGCAAGTGGGATTCCTCTGGCATGTCCTCTCGGCAGAAGGAATCTCAGTGGACCCAAGCAAGGTAAAGGACGTACTTGATTGGTCCGCACCCACCATAGTCTCAGAAATCCGGAGTTTCCTTGGACTAGCCGGATATTATCGTCGTTTTATCGAAGGATTTTCCAAGATCACCAAGCCAATGACTGAGCTTCTTAAGAAGGATAAGAAGTCTGTATGGACCGAGGACTGCGAACGGAGCTTCAATGAGTTAAAAACCAGGCTGACATCGGCACCCGTATTAACTCTTCCAGACATACCGCAATTTTGATGTCTACTGTGAGGCATCCAGAAAAGGACTGGGGTGTGTACTCATGCAAGATGGCAAAGTGGTGGCATATGCATCTCGACAACTGCAGCAAACTGAAGGAACTATCCTACTCATGATCTGGAATTGGCCGCGGTGGTGCACGCTTTGAAGATCTGGAGACACTATCTGATTGGGAAGAAGTGCCAAATATTCACCGACAATAAGAGTCTCAAGTATATATTCACTCAGCCCAACTTGAACCTTCGACATCGAAGATGGCTCCAGTTGGTGAAGGACTACGACCTCGGAATAAATTATCACCCGAGCAAAGCTAATGTGGTGGCTGACGCCCTCAGCCGCAAACCATCCAACCTTAATGCCCTAATGGATTCCTTACCTCCGGAGCTTTAAGAAGAAATCATGCAGCTAAATTTGGTTTTCACCGATGCCCGTCTTACCAATATATTGGAAGTTGCCCCTACTCTCGAAGAAGAAATCCGCAGTGCTCAGGCGGATGATAAGGTGTTACAAATATATGTTCAGAAGATGCACCAAGCGCATGCACCAGATTTCTCTATGGATCAGCAAGGTTCGCTAAGGTTCTGAGGAAGACTTTGCGTACCCAACCAAGAAGGTCCCAGGAAGAAGATATTGGCAGAAGCGCATGAAGCACCATACTCAATTCACCCCGCTGGTACCAAAATGTATGAGGATCTTCGTCAGGTATTTTGGTGGGATGGAATGAAGAAGGACATTGCATACTTTGTGGCCAGTTGCGACATATGCAACAAGGTAAAGGCGGAACACCAAAAACCCACCGGACTCCTCCAACCTCTACCAGTATCCCAATGGAAATGGGATGATATCTGCGTGGACTTCATCACTGGGTTACCAAGGTCTCATCGAGGAAACGACGTGATATGGGTCATAGTGGACACCTTAACCAAGGTGGCACACTTCCTACCTATCCGGGCTACATACCGTGCAAATCAACTCGCACAGCTGTATGTATCGAGAATCGTCAGTCTGCATGGAGTACCTAAGACTATCACCTCCGACAGGAGATCTCTGTTCACCTCCGCATTTTGGTCCCGACTACATCAAGCCTTGGGGACCGCTCTGAAGTACAGTACGGCCTATCATCCTCAGACAGATGGACAGACCGAGCGAGTAAATCAGATACTCGAGGATATGCTCCGGGCATGCACATTGGCCCAAGGAACCAACTGGGAAGACTGTCTTCCCTACACCGAGTTTTCCTACGACAACAGTTTCTAGGCCAGCTTAAAGATGTCACCCTATGAAGCCCTGTATGGCCGAAAATGCCGCACTCTGTTGAATTGGTCTCAAACCGGAGACAGTCGTATTTTTGGGACTGATTTAATGCTCGAAGCAGAGAAGCAAGTCAAGGAAATCCGAGAGAGACTGCAAATGGCCAAATCCCGACAGAAGAGCTACTATGATGCCAAACATCGCCAGATCAGCTTCGAACCCGGAGAACATGTATATCTCCGAGTCACCCCTATGAAAGGTGCCAAGAGGTTTCAGAACCGAGGAAAATTGGCACCTAGATATATCGGTCCATTCCCCGTCATGTCAAGAGTCGGAACAGTTGCATACCAATTGGAATTGCCACCAGAATTGTCAGAAGTACACAACATGTTTCACATCTCACAGCTAAGGAGATGTATCTCGCCACCGGAGAAAAGGACTGATATGGCAGAGATAGAATTGACTAAGGTTTTGACTTATGAGGAAAATCCAATTAGAATATTGGATCAGACAGAAAGGGTCACTCGCAGCAAAGAGATACGGTTTTACAAGGTTCAGTGGGAGCATCACACCGAAGAAGAAGCAACCTGGGAAAGAGAGGAATTTTTAAGGACTGCATACCCAGAATGGTTTTCCCAAACAACCGAATCTCGAGGATGAGATTCATCTTAAGTGGGGGAGGTTTGTGACAGCCTAGATTTTGCCTTCACTATTTTTCCGGACTTGGCTTCTCTCTTTTTCCGGACTTGGTTTTCACCGTGGTTTCTGCCCTGATTTGATTTGGGTTTTGAATCATTTCAAATGGACTTGTCACTTGGGCATATCCTTGACTTTCACCCAAGTGACCTATCTACCTTATTCTTCCAACAAATTCCCAAAATAATCAAATGGATATTTTTCCTAAAAGAAAAATATTAATTTTCCTCTCTGAAACTCACTTCAGAAACTTGTGCTCCAAAGCAACCTCGATTTTTCTTGCTCAGAAAATCTGAGATAAATCATGAATGTTCTTAGAAACCTGGCACACCTTCCCATGCAAAAATATTGCACCACTTTTTGGAATATTTTTGCTATAGAAAATCATTCCTCTTCTGACCTAAAATCCCAGTTTGTATAGCAAGTACATTTTTCCTTGAGCTTTTAGCCTTGATATTTCTTGAGCTTAAACACCCTCCTAAGAAACCCTAAACCCCAGGAGATCAGCCCTAATGGCCTTCTAGAAGGTGGCCAAACTTGGCGACCAAGTTTCTCGTCAGAAACTTGCCAGCTTAGTTGACTCCAATCTGGTCGGCCTGGGCATGAGCCATCACCTCTCCTAGACGTAACACTGCACGGTCGAGCGCATAAACAAGGTTTGGTCACTCCTGGACGTTGTTTTGACCATGACAGCTTGGTGACCGCGCGAGGATACGGCGCCTGGCAGCGTCTCGACGTGCTCTGGCTGTCGCCTTGCCCTCTATTTCGCGCGTGCTCGTTCCAGCGCTCGCCGCCGACTGCCACACCGCGCCACAAACCTCGACCCATGACCCTTGACCACTCCCTGGCGCTCACCGCCGCCGGAGCCGCCGCAGCAAGCGTGGGCGTGTCGCGTCCAAAACGCCACAGTGCGCGCGTGCACTTGTCCTCATCTCCAACCGCCTCCTGTGCTCGTCCGCAAGTGTGGGCAAGCTCATGTGTTGACACTGAGCCCTTGCCCTCTCGCATTGGAGCTTCTCGTCAACGTTTGCCGCGTGTCCAGAGCGCTCAGGTGGCGACACGTCCCCCCCCCCCTCTGCTCCGGCCATATATAGCACGCCCCTCCTCGTTTTCGAGCCAAGCACCACTCCACCCAACCTCCACGAACACGTAGACGAGCAAAAGCTCGGCCGGTCAAGCCTCTGGCCGTCGCCCCGACCAGAGGACTCCGGTGATCCCTGCAGGCCAGCCGCCGCTCTCCAGGGACTCTCGAGCTCAAGCAGCTGCTTGGGCAGGGCCTTGGTGGTCTATTGGTGCTGCCTGGATACCGCCAAGCCCTCGGAGCCGTCCCTAGCCTTCATCTTCCCCCTCTCCGGCGAACTCCGTCCGCCACCGAAGCTTGCGAGCTCGAGCGCGAGCCACTCCGTCCACCTCTCGCCAAGCCACGGGTACGGGCAGGTGCGCCTCGAGCCCCGCTTCAATCCTATCCCTCTAGCTTAGCCCCAAACCCCCTCGTCGCCGACGTTAGCTCCAGCGAAGCGCCGCCCCCCCTCTGATCTCGATCCCCCCCTCTCTCTCCTGATGGGCAGGGCCCAATGTCAGCCTCACTACTTGTGCCCAAAGCGATACGAGTGGAGGCGCACTCCCCCTTTACGCCTTCGACGTCACCCCCTGGTTTCTGTTTAATTCAAATTTAATTCAGAAATTTGACTAAACTTGGAACAGCCACCATTTCTAAACCATAAGTCCAAATGAATTGATTCTTTTTGCATTGTCTTTGTTACAGAAAGCTCTAGCGGCACACCAAAGGGTGGATTTTTCTCTGCTGTCTGGAATTTCTGGTGATTTTCAGAATATGTTTTGGCATTTATTTTTGTGGTTTTAAATTCCTTTTTAGAAGGAGAAGTTTGTCTTGAAGCAAACCAAGAGGGGTGTGATCCTCCTCTACAGTAAGGCAAGCCACACCGGCATTTGGATGGTTTTATTTCAATATCTATGATTTTCTACTTGAATATGAGTTCTTATTTGCATTAAAAATTTGATAAATAATTTTGGTAAATTGCTAGTTACTTTATTCTGCTAGATGTGCTTATTTTAGTTACTGGTTGAATGCATGAACTTGTTTGGTTAATTAGAGTAAGAGTTGCACTATGCATATTGCTATGGAAATTAATGGTAGTATTTTTTTTCTAAGTGATATTTTCATTTAAATAAAGAACTAATAAAAATATGGCTTGATGATGAAAATGAGTTATAACCAGAGAGTTTTGATCTTTAGTGTTGTAAGATAATTATGTGGTTAAGTTTGATCCATGAATATGAGTTATTTGCCTTGCATGACGAGTAGTTGCATGAAAATTTTTATATCATGTTATTGATAAAAAGTTTTCTTTATCAAAGTTAAATTGGATTGGTTCAACTTCAATATGATGTTGATCACATAATGGTGCCACTGAATCGGGTTTTAATTCAGTGCGACCACATTTACCTAATGGGAAGGTCTTAATTCGGGCCATTGTTGTGGCTCTCACCGGTGCCTCCCGCGAGGGAAGGTTATGGGCGTGCATACCCTGGCCCGGTAAGCAGACATAACCTTGTGTGCTCGTTTTTGTTTTTATGGTACCTTGTCCCCGTTTGGGACTGTTTTGCCACGACGGTGGCCGTAGGTGTCTTTGGTAGACACGGGGCCACCCAAGACCTAGCCATGAGAGGGAGATGGTCGGAGTGGCCAGGGAGAGTGCATGACAAAGGGAGGGTTTCGTCGGAATACTTTGGTCCACCCGAATGGGAGTGCGAGGCTAGGTATTTCGTAGTGTGGGTAAAGTGCGCTACCTCTGCAGAGTGTATTTAATCTATCGATAGCCGCGCCCTCGGTTATGGGCAAGACTCGGGAGTAAGTCACACCATGGATCAACTTTTATAATAAATCTTGCAAACTAAGTGATTGTTGTGATGCATTGTTTCGTGGTGAATCTTGAACACTCGAGGTGTTCATGAGTAATTGGTTTCAGGTATGACCCCGGTGTGGTCACCATTTGGTTACGAGGTAACCGCCTGGTAAGCGACTCCCTGTGACTCGGTGCACTGTTTGGCTGCATTGCATCTGTAGTATTTCTTGCATTGATTTAGCCTGATTAATTATCATGATATTGTCTGTCATCGTGCTTATGTTTGTTGTGAGCTTGCAAGTACATTCAATGTACTGACCTGACGTGTTATGCCAGCTTTCAGGCATGTCGATTCGCATCGGAGCGCATCTCGTGTCTAGGCCGTGTCCACGTCGGTGTCCCTGTGCTATGGAGTTCCACTTCGTCGTTCTTCCGCTCCCGCGCAGTTCGTGTGATCGAGCCCCAGCCATGTTCATTAAATAATGTACATACTGTCCAGCAGCACCGTGTGTGCCGCTTGGCCTCGTATCTCGATGTAATATCAGACCTATGTATTCCGCTAGTATCAATAAAGCGGTTGTTTCTGTACCATGTTGTTGTGTATTGCGAGAAGAGTCGATCTCTAGGCTGGCAATGCAGGGTAAACCGGTTGCTCTGAGCCAGGGTGCCACACACCCCTAAGCACTTTGGGTCATTGCGAGCAGGGTCGGATCCAAGCACCAGCTCTGTCCAGGATGGCACCTGCCCGGTCGTGCCACAATGCTGAACTGGGCGTCTGACAAAGCTTTCAGAATAAATCGTACGACGCCGAGTGCTAATACTTATTCCCGCATGGTGGTTGGTGCAAAAGGGCCAGTGGCCTACTCAGATCACATATCCAAACCCGTATTGTATAGGGAGCTTCTGGAAACGACCAGTGATCCTGTCATCCCGTCTCGTGGACTTACGACACGGGCGAGGCCCATCCCTCTCTAGGGAGGTCTCTACCTCCCCGATCATGCCACATTAATATCTCGCGGGTACCTGCTACTTCTTGAGCTTGTGTTGATTTTTCCCTTGAAGAGGAAAGGGTGATGCAGCAAAGTAGAGATAAGTATTTCCCTCAGTTGAGAACCAAGGTGTCAGTCCAGTAGGAGGCACAAGCAAGTATCCAATATATGCACTGATATCGCTTGAACTACGTCGGTATTTCCCCAAAGAGGAAGGGATGATGCATCACAACTACGGTAGGTATTTCCCTCAGTGATGAGACCAAGGTTATCGAACCAGTAGGAGAACCACGCAACACTATGTAAACGATACCTGCATAGAAATAACAAATACTTGCAACCCGACGTATAAGAGGGGTTGTCAATCCCTCCCGGGTAGTTGATTGGTAAAAAGATAGATTGATAATTGGAAATGGAAGAACGACAAATAAAACTCAGCGAGGTATTTTTGTGTTTTTGATAATATAGATCTGAAAATAAAAAGTGCAAATAGAGGAAAAAGGAAATAGCAATATATATCTAAAAGTATATGATAGGAAAATAGACCCAGGGGCCGTAGATTTCACTAGTGACTTCTCTCAGAAAATAGCATATGGTGGGTAGACAAATTACTGTTGGGCAATTGATAGAAAAGAAAATAATTATGACAATATCCAAGACAATGACCATGTATATAGGCATCACGTCCAAGATTAGTAGACCGACTCCTGCCTGCATCTACTACTATTACTCCACACATCGACCGCTATCCAGCATGCATCTATTGTATTAAGTTCATGGAAAAATGGAGTAGTGCAATAAGAACGATGATATGATGTAGACAAGATCTATTCATGTAGGAATAGACCCCATCTTTTTATCCTTAATAGCAACGATACATGTGTGCCTTGCTGCCCCTTCTATCACTGGGAAAGGACACCGCAAGATCGAACCCATTACAAAGCACCTCTTCCCATTGCAAGATAAATATATCAAGTTGGCCAAATAAAACCCAAATATCGGAGAAGAAATACGAGGCTATAATAATAAAGAATGGATATTAAATCAAGGCAAATCTGATCATAAACTCACAATTCATCGGATCCCAACAAACACATCGCACAAAGTCATTACATCAAATAGATCTCCAAGAGACCATTGTATTGAGAAACAAAGAGAGAATAAGCCATCTAGCTACTGCCTACGGACCCGTAGGTCTGAGTTGAACTACTCACGCGTCATCGTTGAGGCACCAATGAGGATGATGAACCCTTCGTGATCGTGTTCCCTCCGGCGGAGTATGGAAAAGGGCTCTAGATTGGATCTCGTGGCTCTGGAACTTGCGGCGGCTGGAATAAAATTTCGTCGACTCCCCTAGGGTTTTTGGAGTATGGGGGTATTTATAGAGCAAAGAGGCAGTTGGGAAGGCCACCGAGGTGGGCACCTGGTGGTTGTGCTCCCCTCGGAGCTCCCCTCTAGTACTTCTTCAGCTCATCTTGTGTCTTCTGGCCCAGAAAAAATCTCCAAAAAGTTTTGCTGTGTTTGGACTCCGTTTGGTATTGATTTTCTGCGATGTAAAAAAAACAAGCAAAAAACAGCAACTGGCACTGGGCACTATGTCAATAGGTTAGTCCCAAAAATGATATAAAATGATTGCAAAACACCCAAGAATGATAATATAACAGCATGGAATGATCAAAAATTATAGATACGTTGGAGATGTATCATGCACCTGCACAAACTAACAAATACTTGCACACAACACAAAAAGGGGTTGTCAATTCCTTAACTGTCACGAATAAGAGTGAGATATAATAGACAGATAATAAAGAAATAAAAGTAAATAAAACTCAGTGAGGTATTTTTGTATTTTTTATTATATAGATCTAAATAAATATGATGGAAAATAGACCCGGGGGCCATAGGGTTCACTAGATGCTTCTCTCTCAAAGAAAGCATACGGTGGGTTAACAAATTACTGTCGAGCAATTGATAGAAAAGTGCAAAGTTATGGCGATATCTAAGGCAATGATCATGAATATAGGCATCACGTCCGCGACAAGTAGACCGACTCCTGCCTGCATCTACTACTATTACTCCACTCATCGACTGCTATCCAGCATGGATCTAGAGTATTACGTTAAAAATAGAGTAACATCTTAAGCAAGATGACATGATGTAGAAGGATAAACTCAAGCAATATGATATAGACCCCATCTTGTTACCCTTAATGGCAACAATACAGTACGTGCCTCGCTACCCCTTCTGTCATTGGGTGAGGACACCACAAGATTGAACACATCACAAAGCACGTTACAGATGACACGGTTCACTTCCCTTGTCACGTTGTGAAGGCGTGCGGTGCGACTGGTCATACGACACAGTGCACCTCGGGTAACGTGCATGGCAGCGAGGGCAGGGGGAATACTAAGTGTGGAGGGGGGTGAAGAGGATTCGACGCATTCATTCACCTTCCTCCCCACACTCGAGCACCACGAGCGGTGGCGACAACACGATACCCTCGTCGGAGATGGTGGAGATTTGGGAGGCGCGGCTAGAGGAGTTTGAGGGGAGAACCGCAAGCGAGTGCGCCTGATCAAGATTGGATCCTGGTACCAATCCAAGGCAGAGATGCGGGTGGAGGTTCAGGCGGTGCTCGACTCGCTCACGACGGAGGAGGAGAGGGAGTTGATTGAAAAAAGTGGGGGCACCATTCTCTAGAATTTTTGCTGTGGGCGATGGCGCATGCGGAGTCGGAGGACAAGGTGCAGGCTGCCGAGTGGGCGTCGTTCCTCTCCTTCGCCACCGCGAATCTGGCCCCTGCGATGAATCCAGCAGCGCTGCGAGCAAGCGAGGTGGTCATGGCGCTACCTGCTCCGGGCTCAAAGTTTGCTCAGATCGAGATCAACGGGGGCAGTGGCAGCAGGGGCGCTCGGAAGGGAAGCGGGGGCGCAATGATAGCGACTACTCTGAGGCGCTCCCCTTGCCTGAATCCTCTACCAACCTCACAGTCGCACCGTTCCGCTCGACTTAAAATGAGGCCTCTGATTCCCAGTTTTGAGAATTTATATAGAATTCCTAGTTAGGAGTGGAAGGACATGGTGATTTTGAAACTCATTGTGTGATCAGACAGGGAAATATGGGAAACGGTGAAAATGATAAAAAAGACATACAGGGAAACAACTGATATTCCTGGGAACCTTTTCCTAGAAATTTTTATAGATAGTATGATAGAAATTGATAATGAGGAAAAAAGGCCTCATATAGACAGGAAGAAAGAGCAGGGGGACCTAACTGGGCCAAAGATAGATATAGCTGGGCCAAAAAGGGTCTGTAACACGGCTGGGTGGGGGTAAGATAGGTATAAAACCTAACCCTTCCTTGCCCTAGACCACCTAGATTTTTCCATCCTCCAGGCCGTGATAGAGAGGAGGCGGCGGAATCCCATACCAACGAGGAGGAGAGGATGGCAGGGAGATTAGGGCCGTGGCAGCCTGGTCTAGGGCGAGGGGGCTTCAGGGGCCAAGGTAATTTTCCCTTTGGTAGAAATAATGCCCATTCAGGCAGAAATTCTGGGAGATTTGAAGATAGAGATCACAGCTATGGAAACAGAAGAGATGGGGGGTGGCATTTTAGAAGTGGAGATGGATTTGGAATAAGATGTACTACTTGTCCCCTTTCAAATTGGCCACTGTGGAATCCCTTCCGCCTACGTTTTGGTGGAAGAGGATCGATGCCACTATAAGTATAGGTTAGCCACCACCGTAGTTGGGGATCCGATCTGATCTGAACCTCTCAACTCATTCCCCCACCAGAGCATACTTCACGAGGCTGTTCATCCTTTGTACTAGTTTATCCTCAGCCCCTCGTGAGGCAAATCCACCACAAAGCAGGAGTAGGGTCTTACACCGCAAGGTGGCCCGAACCTGGGTAAAACTGTCGTGTCCATCTTCTTCCTTGTTCCTTGAGCTAGGCCGTGAGGGTGATGAGCTGGTTGGTTGGAGAGGTTGAGTCCTTCACACAACCCCTAGAGTTCGAACCTTTCTTGGGTCTGTAGATCCCTGAATCCGACAGCAGTAATAATTCCATGTACTTCTTTCTTGAAAAATAGACATCCACAACTGTATAGTGTGTCAGCACTAACCGGCAAAATTTTCTCTTCACTGACCGATTGGTGACCTGTCAGTAGCCTCTCATCAGTGATGACTATTGTCCCAAATTGCCATGTCAAGCCTCTAACCCACCTTGTCCTAGCAAACCGTTGTTTGGCTATGTTACCGCTTTGCTCAGCCCCTCTTATAGCGTTGTTAGTTGCAGGTGAAGATTGAAGTTTGTTCCTTGTTGGAACATGGAGATGTTGTTCCTTGTTGGAACATGTTTACTTGTTGGGATATCACAATACCTCTTATTTAATTAATGCATCTATATACTTGGTAAAGGGTGGAAGGCTCGGCCTCTCGCCTAGTGTTTTGTTCCACTCTTGCCTGCCCTAGTTTCCGTCATATCGGTGTTATGTTCCCGGATTTTGCGTTCCTTACGCGGCTGGGTTATAATGGGAACCCCTTGATAGTTCGCCATGATTAAAGCTTTTCCAGCAATGCCCAACCTTGGTTTTACCATTTTCCACCTAGCCTCTTTTTCCCTTGGGTTTTCGGAGCCCGAGGGTCATCTTATTTTAAGCCCCCCCTGGGCCAGTGCTCCTCTGAGTGTTGGTCCGACCGAGCTGCCTGTGGGGCCACCTCGGGGAAACTTGAGGGTTGGTTTTACTTGTAGCTAGTCTCATCTGAGTGTGCCCTGAGAACGAGATATGTGCAGCTCCTATCGGGATTTGTCGGCACATTCGGGCGGTGTTGCTGGATTTGTTTTAACTTGTCGAAGTGTCTTATAGAACCGGGATGCCGAGTCTGATCGGAATGTCTCGGGAGAAGGTCTATTCCTTCATTGACCGTGAGAACTTGTCATGGGATAAGTTGGGACTCCCCTGCAGGGATTTTACCTTTCTCTTTCTCTTCCGTTTGCCCTCCGGTGCCATTATAGATCTTGGGACGAGATCCTTTCGTAGTGGTGGAGTGTTGTAACACCCCGGATATGATTTACCCAATATGTAATCCAACTCTTGCCATTTCCGGCGTTAAGTTATTTTATTTTCTCGGGTTCGGGTCTTTGTCTCTGTGTGTTGCTGTCGTTGTCATGCATCTCATATCATGTCATCATGTGCATTGCATCATCATGTTTTCAAAACTTGCATCCGTCCAGGTTTCCCCAGTTCTCTCTGTTGTCCGTTCCGAGTCCATACACACTTGCACGCGCCCGCGGCATGTCCGAAATAGTATTTTATAAGTGGCCGGAATATGTTCTCGGAATGGGATGAGAGTTGACGTGCGGTCTTATTATAGTGTAGATAGACCGCATGTCAAGTTTCATCGCATTCGGAGTTCGTTTAATAGCCCAACCGTTAAACTATAGCGGCACTATAGCCGGTCTAACGTCGGACGTTTTCGGTCTCCGAAAATAGTCGCCAGGCCTCCCTCTCTTCTCTTCTCTCAGCTGGAGACCATCTACACAGCTCACTACCGACCAGCCTACCCCTCTTTGCACAGTGCATCGACCCCTCGCGCGTGTCCGAAACTCACCCGTACCCGACTCGGACAGTCATCACCGTTGGGTCCGGATCATCCCCAAACATCTACAAAATATCTCCTTTTTCCTATTTGGACTTCCTAACTATTTATTTCTCGATCGCCCGATTACGATCGGAGGGATCCGATAGCCCCAACTTAATCCACCTGCCATATAAATACACAAGGTCCAACCCTAAAAATCCTCCCCTTGTCCCATCGCGCCGCCGCCACCCACTCACCATTCCCCTCGGGATCTTCCCAGATCCACCTCGTAGCCAGCCCGAGCTCCACCTAGTTTTCCCCATCGGTCCATCCCCTCCAACCAGAGATCCCCACGGCCCTCCTCGTCCAGCAGCAACCAGGAGCTCGAGCTCCTTCCCCACGCCCGCGTGCCCGAGGAAACGCACGAGGTTGTGCCTCCTCCTCCCCGCGCCTCTGCCTCGCCGGTGGTCGCCGGCCACCCAAGCAGCAGCGCCAGAGAACCCCCGCAGGTTCCCGTCGCCATGGACGAACTCCTCACCGCGCGTCCCATGCCTCCGCCGCCGCCAAGATCCTTCAGGAAGGCCACCCCGCGCGCGAGACGACCGCCCGTGACTGCCTTCCTCGCCCTCGCTGCTTGCCCGTGGGCCACGCGGCCTGATGCCGGCGACCAGCGCCGCCATGGCCATCCCCTCGCCCGTCCGTCGTCGTGCGCCTTCAGTCCAACCTCGACCCCGCCACCACGTCCTCACCGCCGGCCAGTTCCGCACTCGCGCGGCCGCTATGCTTCCCGGCGAGATGAAGCCCGCTCGTAGCGCCGCTATCCTCTGCGTCAGAGGGACGCTCGAACCTCTCTTGCTCCGTTCATTGCCGTCTCTGCTAGATCCTGCGAGCGCCTGCACCCCGGCCTGGTCCCTGGCTCCAGGTCGCCGCGCCGCCCCACCGGAGACCGCCAAGTCCATCACCGGTGCCTGCTGTTGTCGTCGCCTTCCTCCAGCGTCGCCGACCTCACCTGCTGCTGCTCTGAACCTTGCGCCCCGCTGTTGTTTCTGTTTTCAGAGACGAGGGCAGCAGCGCTCCCTCGCGCGTACGCGTTGACCAAGCCCAGCGAGCGCAGGCCCAGCTCCCTTCGCCCGCGTGGGCCTCCCAGCCGCCAGGCAGCTGCGTTGCCGGGCCCAGTCACTGCTCTGAGCCAGCCCAAGTACCATTGTGAGAACCCCAGCCCATCCAGTTTTGGCCAGTGTAGTTTTTTTCCAGATCTGCGTTTTTTTCCTATATCCTGAGACAACAGTTTTGCGGTTTAGCCCCTAAACTTCATGCATATAATAACTCTCCAACCATGCATCATATGTAAAAACTTTATATATGAAACTTGCTTAGATTTTCATCTAGTTTAATAATATGCAACTTTCATCTATGTTTAAGGTGTTTAAAATGATGTTTGTTTAAATTTTCTCCTATGCCATGTTAAAATGACTTAACTCATAACTAAATAACCGTAGCTCGGATTTAAATAATCTTTATATGTAAATGGGGTAGAAAAATGCCTAGTTTAACTTGGTGCACTCATCTTGCATGTTTAACAACTCTAAAATAATGTTTAGGGCAGAACAGTACCAAATCTATAATATGCTCATGAGGAGTTTCCGGAATTGTTGTTCGTTGTTTCCGGCCTCATTTAAACTTGACTAGATAGGTAGTTTTACTTTGCTTCACCCTCTTGCCATGTTTAACAACATTTAATATTGTTGGGTACATAAAAGAGATCGAACTAAATAGCTTGAATGTGGTGTTTCATCAATATGCAACGGAGTTGCATATTGAGCTCCACTTAATTTGTAGTATTGTTTGTGCACTTTGCCATGCCATGCTTCATTAAACCAGACATGCATCATACTTGTTTGCGCATCGTGCCATGTTGTTGTAGTGGTTGTTTACTTTGTTGTTTGCTTTCTTTCCGGTGTACTTCGTCTCGGTAATTCGGTAACGTCGTGTTGTGAGGATTCGTTCGTCTACGTCCGTTTGTCTTCTTCATGGACGCGTTCTTCTTCCTTGCGGGATTTCAGGCAAGATGAACATACCCTTGAGATCACTTCTATCTTTGCTTGATAGATGCTCGCTCTTTTGTTATGCCTATGCTGCGATACCTACCACTTGCTTATCATGCCTCCCATATTGTTGAACCAAGGCTCTAACCCACCTTGTCCTAGCAAACCATTGTTTGGATATGTTACCGGTTTGCTCAGCCCCTCTTATAGCGTTGTTAGTTGCAGGTGAAGATTGAAGTTTGTTCCTTGTTGGAACATGGAGATGTTGTTCCTTGTTGGAACATGTTTACTTGTTGGGATATCACAATACCTCTTATTTAATTAATGCATCTATATACTTGGTAAAGGGTGGAAGGCTCGGCCTCTCGCCTAGTGTTTTGTTCCACTCTTGCCGCCCTAGTTTCCATCATATCGATGTTATGTTCCCGGATTTTGCGTTCCTTACGCGGTTGGGTTATAATGGGAACCCCTTGATAGTTCGCCTTGATTAAAGCTTTTCCAGCAATGCCCAACCTTGGTTTTACCATTTGCCACCTAGCCTCTTTTTCCCTTGGGTTTCTGGAGCCCGAGGGTCATCTTATTTTAAGCCCCCCCCCTGGGCCAGTGCTCCTCTGAGTGTTGGTCCGACCGAGCTGCCTGCGGGGCCACCTCGGGGAAACTTGAGGGTTGGTTTTACTCATAGCTAGTCTCATCTGAGTGTGCCCTGAGAACGAGATATGTGCAGCTCCTATCGGGATTTGTCGGCACATTCGGGCGGTGTTGCTGGATTTGTTTTAACTTGTCGAAGTGTCTTGTAGAACCGGGATGCCGAGTCTGATCGGAATGTCTCAGGAGAAGGTCTATTCCTTCATTGACCGTGAGAGCTTGTCATGGGCTAAGTTGGGACTCCCCTGCAGGGATTTGAACTTTCGAAAGCCATGCTCGCGGTTATGGGTAGATGGGAATTTGTTAATGTCCGGTTGTAGATAACTTGAACCTTAAGTTAATTAAAATAAATCAACTGTGTGAGTTACCGTGATGGTCTCTTCTCGGCGGAGTCCGGGAAGTGAACATGGTGTTGGAGTAATGCTTGCCGCAGGTTGTTCTCTAGCTATTCGTTCGCGCTTTGCTTTCTCTTCTCGCTCACTTTTGTGAACAGGTTAGCCACCATATATTCTAGTCGCTTGCAGTAGCTCCACATATTTACCTTGCCTTGCCTATAAGCTTAAATAGTCTTGATCGCGAGGGTGCGAGATTGCTGAGTCCCTGTGGCTCACAGATTACTTCCAAACCAGATGCAGGGCCTGATGACTCCGTTCCAGATGACACGCTTGAGCTCAAGTGGGAGTTCGACGAGGACTCACACCGTTACTATGTGTCTTTCCCTGATGATCAGTAGTGGTGCCCAGTTGGGGCGATCGGGGCCGTGTTGCATGTTGGGTTTATCTTTTATTTTGGCACCGTAGTCGGACCATGAGTGCTTGGTTGATGTAATGCTATTTATGTACTTTGATTGATGTGGCGAGTGTAAGCTAACTATGTATCTCCCCTTTTATTATCTATACTACATGGGATGTTGTGAAGATTGCCTAACTTGCGACATTGATTTCAATGCGGTTATGCCTCTAAGTCGTGCCTCGACACGTGGGAGATATAGCCGCATCGAGGGCGTTACAAGTTGCTGGAAGAGTTTTATTCAAGGCGAACTATCAAGGGGTTCGCATTATAACCCAACCGCATAAGGAACGCAAAATCCGGGAACATAACACCGATATGACAGAAACTAGGGCGGCAAGAGCGGAACAAAACACTAGGTGAGAGGCCAAGCCTTCCACCCTTTACCAAGTATATAGATGCATTAATTAAATAAGAGGTATTGTGATATCCCAACAAGTAAACATGTTCCAACAAGGAACAACATCTCCATGTTCCAACAAGGAACAAACTTCAATCTTCACCTACAACTAACAACGCTATAAGAGGGGCTGAGCAAACCGGTAACATAGCCAAACAACGGTTTGCTAGGACAAGGTGGGTTAGAGCCTTGGTTCAACAATATGGGAGGCATGATAAGCAAGTGGTAGGTATCGCAGCATAGGCATAGCAAAAGAGCAAGCATCTAGGAAGCAAAGATAGAAGTGATCTCAAGGGTATGGTCATCTTGCCTGAAATCCCGCAAGGAAGAAGAACACGTCCATGAAAAAGACAAACGGACGTAGACGAACGAATCCTCACAACACGACGTTACCAGATTACCGAGACGAAGTACACCGGAAATAAAGCAAACAACAAAGTAAACAACCACTACAACAACATGGCACGATGTGCAAACAAGTATGATGCATGTCCGGTTTAATGAAGCATGGCATGGCAAAGTGCACAAACAATACTACAAATTAAGTGGAGCTCAATATGCAACTCCGTTGCATATTGACGAAACACCACATTCAAGCTATTTAGTTCAATCTCGTTTATGTACCCAACAATATTAAATGTTGTTAAACATGGCAAGAGGGTGAAGCAAAGTAAAACTACCTATCTAGTCAAGTTTAAATGAGGCCGGAAACAACGAACAACAATTCCGGAAACTCCTCATGAGCATATTATAGATTTGGTACTGTTCTGCCCTAAACATTATTTTAGAGTTGTTAAACATGCAAGATGAGTGCACCAAGTTAAACTAGGCATTTTTCTACCCCATTTACATATAAAGATTATTTAAATCCGAGCTACGGTTATTTAGTTATGAGTTAAGTCATTTTAACATGGCATAGGAGCAAATTTAAACAAACATCATTTTAAACACCTTAAACATAGATGAAAGTTGCATATTATTAAACTAGATGAAAATCTAAGCAAGTTTCATATATAAAGTTTTTACATATGATGCATGATTGGAGAGTTATTATATGCATGAAGTTTAGGGGCTAAACCGCAAAACTGTTGTCTCAGGATATAGGAAAAAAGCGCAGATCTGGAAAAAAACTACACTGGCCGAAACTGGATGGGCTGGGGTTCTCACAATGCTACTTGGGCCGGCTCAGAGCAGTGACTGGGCCCGGCAACGCAGCTGCCTGGCGGCTAGGAGGCCCACGCGGGCGAAGGGAGCTGGGCCTGCGCTCGCTGGGCTTGGTCAACGCGTACGCGCGGGCGAGCGTTGCTGCCCTCGTCTCTGAAAACAGAAACAGCAGCGAAGCGCAAGGTTCAGAGCAGCAACAGGTGAGGTCGGCGACGCTGGAGGAAGGCGACGGCAACAGCAGGCACCGGTGATGGACTTGGCGGTCTCCGGTGGGGCGGCGCGGCGACCTGGAACCAGGGATGAGGCCGGGGTGCAGGCGCTCACCGGATCTAGCAGAGACGGCGATGAACGGAGCAGGAGAGGTTCGAGCGTCCCTCTGACGCAGAGGATGGCGGCGCTACGAGCGGGCTTCATCTCGCCGGGAAGCATAGCGGTCGCGCGAGTGCGGAACTGGCCAGCGGTGAGGACGTGGTGGCGGGGTCGAGGTTGGACTGAAGGTGCACGATGACGGACGGGCGAGGGGACGGCCATGGCGGCGCTGGTCGCCGGCATCAGGCCGCGTGGCCCGCGGGCAAGCAGCGAGGGCGAGGAAGGCAGTCACGGGTGGTCGTCTCGCGCGCGGGGTGGCCTTCCTGAAGGAGCTTGGCGGCGGCGGAGGCATGGGACGCGCGGCGAGGAGTTCGTCCATGGCGACAGGAACCTGCGGGGGTTCTCTGGCGCTGCTGCTTGGGTGGCCGGCGACCACCGGTGAGGCAGAGGCACGGGGACGAGGAGGCACAGCCTCGTGCGTTTCCTCGGGCACGCGGGCGTGGGGAACGAGCTCGAGCTCCTGGTTTCTACTGGACGAGGATGGCCGTGGGGATCTCTGGTTGGAGGTGATGGATCGATGGGGTTGGTCCGGTGGGGAAAACTAGGTGGAGCTCGGGCTGGCTACGAGGTGTATCTGGGAAGATCCCGAGGGGAATGGTGAGTGGGTGGCGGCGGCGCGATGGGACAAGGGGAGGATTTTTAGGGTTGGACCTTGTGTATTTTTATGGCAGGTGGATTAAGTTGGGGCTATCGGATCCCTCCGATCGTAATCGGGCGATCGAGAAATAAATAGTTAGGAAGTCCAAATAGGAAAAATGAGATGTTTTGTAGACGTTTGGGGATGATTCGGACCCAACGGTGATGACTGTCCGAGTCGGGTACGGGTGAGTTTCGGACACGCGCGAGGGGTCGATGCACTGTGCAAAGAGGGGTAGGCTGGCCTGGCGGTCGGTAGTGAGCTGTGTAGATGGTCTCCAGCTGAGAGAAGAGAAGAGAGGGAGGCCTGGCGACTATTTTCAGAGACCGAAAACGTCCGACGTTAGACCGGCTATAGTGCCGCTATAGTTTAACGGTTGGGCTATCAAACGAACTCCGAATGCGATGAAACTTGACAGGCGGTCTATCTACACTATAATAAGACCGCACGTCAACTCTCATCCCATTCCGAGAACATATTCCGGCCACTTATAAAATACTATTTCGGACATGCCGCGGGCGCGTGCAAGTGTGTCTGGACTCGGAACGGACAACAGAGAGAACTGGGGAAACCCGAACGGATGCAAGTTTTGAAAACATGATGATGCAATGCACATGATGACATGATATGAGATGCATGACAACGACAGCAACACACGGAGACAAAGACCCGAACCCGAGAAAATAAAATAACTTAACGCTGGAAATGGCAAGAGTTGGATTACATATTAGGTAAATCATATCCGGGGTGTTACAACTATGTTATCACTGTCCAGTCACAACAAAGTCTCTCACCAACCAGTGCTTCCAGTCCTCAACAAAAGTATGTTCAGTGTAGAAGTGGATGCAATGCAACCAAAAGACTGATTTAACTACGATATCACGTAGAAGTGCATTCTCTAGCCAACGGAACCAAAAGACCAATTTAATGGAAGTGACTAGGCAATACATTTATACGTCAAAATTCAGGAACTCCTTGATCATTCTGGTCTTAGTGAGGCTCACATTGCTGAAACTCCTATATGCAGCCTTAGCTCAAGCTTCGTGTTACCAATGGAGATCCTAAGGAAAAAACAATAGAGTCATCTTTTTTAAGGAGGATAACCCCTGGCCTCTGCATCGAGCGGTGCACACATCCATCTTCCTTGTATTGTTCAACAAGGTCTTAGAGCAGAGTGATTACAATTCACACAAAAACCAATATATTTCATGCATGACATTAAGGATATACTTCTGACGTTGTAATAACAACACCAAAGCAAGGGAAAGGTTAGTATCATCTACAAATAGCCCAATACCATCTACAAGAGGCTCCAGTACAAACCAAAGGCTTATCACATGACAGAAGGTACAATAAATTCTTCTCACTCAAGAATATCGACGCCATGACATGGGAGGGCTCCACATGGATGAAGCAAATAGGAGAAGCATCCTGCAAGTGACCAATTATTTGCAATCAGCTAAAGCAGGCAAGAACAAAAAATATAATCAGGCTAAAGTCTTGATCAATCCAATTCTAGTGGCAACATGTACTTCTCTAGAAGGAAGAATATCATACGGAAATCAACATTCGGTGGAAACCGATGAAAACCATGAGAAATAGATGTTTTGAAGTTTCAAAAATATCTGAAAAAATGGGATGTTAAGAGGATGATGTTTTATTGCCACACAAAATTTCAAGTTGAAACACATTACGATATGTGAGCTATGGAAAAGACAAAATTCAGCTTTGAATAGTGTTTCAACATCCCGTATTTTGAGATGTGACACTATTCAAAGCTGAATTTTGTCTTTTTTCATAGCTCACATCTCGTAATGTGTTTCAACTTGAAATTTTGTGTGGCAATAAAACATCACCCTCTTAGCGTCCCTTATTTTTTTAGATTTTTTCAAAACTTTAAAATATGGTTTCCACGAAGTTTTCATTGAATATTGGTTTCCGTATGATATTCTCTCTCTCTCTAGAATATAACAAATTACCAAGTACAACATAATGTAGAAGATTTAAGTACATGGCCATTCCTATCTGCCGTATGCATCAACATATGAATATATCAAGAGAAAATTATATTTTCCGTCTCTTAACTTCACCGAGTCTAGAAATAGTCCATCAACTCCAACCTAGAGAAACCAAGTCCTTTAATTGTTGAAACCGATATTTTTCATTCCTCAAGTTGCTTTGGTTGGTTTTGTGTTAAAGTGGCATGGTTTTGAAAGTTGACCTCGCCGCATCATTGTCCACCTCACCTTCGTATTATTCCTCTCTCTTCTCTTTCTCTCACTCTTCAACACTTTGCGACATCAACGTCGATGTTGGGCGATGAGAAAGCCACTACCGCCACCGCTACCGCCTTGTGGTCCTTGTAGTTGCACCAGAGCGCAAACCCGACATTGTCGAATCCCTTCCTCATAGAGGCTTCGGGGCTCATCCCTCACCTTCCCTTGAAGCCGCATCTAAAGCCTGGGTGTCGCCTCCAAGAAGAACCGACAACACCTGGTCTCCATGGGCTCGCAGCCTCAGGGCGCTCCACACGGGGAGCGGCGACGATGGCTGCAAGTGCATGTTGCTGCTCTCACACAGTGGTAATGAGGCATTCGACTGCGTAGAGGTCGAAAGAGGGCACGGTGTCCATGCTCTCAGACGCCGGTGCACTCGAAGGGTGCCTTCACGCATCCCATCTCAGACTACAACATGTATGGCAGTAGAAGGTTGAGCACGAATGTGCGCCTCGCCGAACTTCCGACCGCCGTCACAACTACCGTTGACACTGCAGGGCGGGAGCGGGAGCATGGCATCAAGCTCGGAATCAGCTAGGGACTCTACCGGTCGATCTTCTTACACCAAATCCAACCAACATTCATAATTCAAATCCAATATCATCATGCTTAAATTCCAATATATATAATCATAATCCAAGTTTCAAGCATTCTAGACCACAACACCACCCCCATGGTGTCATCCCAAAACGTGGCCTCCATTTTGTTTGAAAACATTTTTTTCAAACCAAAACATCTACTAAGTGTGGCCTTGCTAGCCCGTCTATGATCGTGGACATAACTATTCAAATAGTTTGAGACTCTTCCGAGGTTGTACACTTTACCCACAAGATCTAGGATGCTTTCCATGCCAGCCATGGCTCGCGATACATTATGTACCCGAGTTAAGCACCCGATCTAAACTTTTCTCAATTCTATTACTAAGTTATTCCCCTGCACCCCATCCAAACACATTCTTCCCATTTGGGCAAGAAATATCCAAATATGATCATTACTTTCCTTCAACCATAACCTACGGGTGTACCACCGTTGTTCCTAGTAGCGAGGAACACTGAAGATCCCTCCTTCGGAGTTGGCCCGTCCCGAGAGAATTTACGCTGTACCTCATCACTATAGTGTGGGCTCCAAGCCAGGTTATCCAAATTACTAAGTTTACCCCTGTCCCATACCAGGGTAATGTGGTTGCACATGTTAGGCTAGTTTAGCGGCACTTAGATTTATTCCTAGAGTTGAAAAACCACCTTACACCATTTTATCCATCATAGCCATCTTCATTCCCATCATCATAGTTTCATTATAACAATTCCATCACGTCCTTCACATCTTTCTTGTTTCAAAACATTCTTTTCAAGACATTCCTACCTCTAACTACAATATCATTTTCCTTTTCAATTTTCTTGTCAACATCACTCATGGGCAATAAATGTCTCCCAAGAGATTTTATAAATAGTTTTGGAGAAGCTCCCAAGTATGAGCCCTAGGGTTAGAAGGATTGGGTATCCTTTATCCTATATACTTAAGAGAGTAATCCTCACTAACTTATTTATTTCAACATGCAAGCATGCCACATCATCACACAAGTATGGATGGGATAAGACCCATCTCAACATGCAATCATGCATGGGAAAAGACCCACCACCACATGCAACCATGCATGGGAAAATATTTTTATTCTATTATTCTACTTATATTCAATAAATTTTTTACCACTATACATAGTCTCGTATGTGTTTTTAACTTTGGTTCACGTGTTATTCTATAAATATGTCTATTCCACGCAATCAAATGAAAAAATGTTCGTCGATTCAAAAAATTTCACAAATTTCAAAACCTGTTACCGAATATTAAAAAAATTCAAAAAATGTTCCTCAATTCAAAAACAGTTTGACAAATGTTCATGAATTCAAAAAATATTTGCGAATGTGAAAAATTGTTCCTAGATTTAAAAAACTATCACGAATTCAAAATATGCATGAATCTATTTTTTAGAATTTAAAAATGAAAAAATGAAAAGAGAAGTAGAAATCGAAAGAAAACATAAAAATGAAAAAAACGCATAAAAGCGTTCACTAATTAAAACAAAAACAAACTGAAAGTAAAAAATGAAATGGAAGAAAAACATGATTTTTTAAAAAACTGGTTCAGGGAATGTTCTAGAACATTCCCAAAACCGGTTGGAAAACAACACAGAAAAACCCTATAATGGGCCGGCCCATGTTGCCTGTTTACATGCTAAGGAGGGTGTACGTTTCCTCGGTATCCATCGACCATCATTATAAATAGGATCCGCCATTTTATTAGCAGGTTAGTCCTCATCAAAATCAATTATGGGCATATGGTATATTTGGTGGGAACGTAGACAAGCAGTGAGAGGAGATTCAGTTAAAACTGCACCAAGCTCGGCGTTCGCTACTCAGGCAATCACAATGAATCATGCAGTTCACCCCACTATCCCTGTTGTCGAAGTAAGATGGCAGAAACCTTCAGCCGGTTATTACAAGCTAAATATAGATGCATTCTTCTTCGAGGATGGAAGTGCAGCAAGCGCAGCTATCCTTCGAAACTCTCAGGGAGAGGTTGTAGCTGGTGTTATGCATATTATGAACGCACAAATGGTAGAGGCGTTCACATTACGACAGGGCCTGGAGATGTTGTACGATGCGAGTTGTACCAAAGTTCAGGTGGAATCGGATTGTCTGGAACCTATCAAGGCTTGCAACGGAACTTTAGATATCTTGAGTCCCTAGTCCCTACGCGCCGATGCTGGCTGATTGCTTCCACTTAGCTCACGACATTCCTTCTATCTCCTTTTCTTTCTGTCCTAGGGAAGCCAATGGCATGGCACACTTTCTTGCTAGATATAGCTATGATCATCAGACTAAGTGTGAGTGGGTAGATGTTGCACCTAATTTCATGCTATCTCATGTACTACTTGATGTAACATTACCACTGAGTTAATAAAGTGCATTGCCACTGAGTTAATAAAGTGCTATGAGGGGTTTCAAAAAAAATCAATTGTTGTTAGAGATCACACTGCACATTCTCGGAACTATGCATGTTGTTGTATTGGAAAGTTGATGTGTACCGAAATACTTGTAGCTGGGGAAACTAATACAAGGTCCCCCAACACTGGTAGAAAAAGGGCCTGTTGTCCCGGTTCGTAAGGGCCTTTTGTCCCGGTTCTGGAACCGGGACTAAAGGGTCGGTACTAATGTCATGTCCCTTTAGTCCCGGTTCAATCCAGAACCGGGACAGATGGGCCTCCACGTGGCCTGTGCGCGGAGCCCAGGCAGGAGGCATCCACCCGTCAGCATTTCTTTGGTTGCGGTTTTTGTTTTTTTTAAAGGGGGGGGTTTGGGGGTTTTAGAGGGTTAATTTAGGTGTTTCATATATTGTGTTAGCTAGCTATAATTAATAGAGAGAAGTGTCCTCACTTATGTCCGTGCTTGGTCGACGCTACGTACTATACATACGTATAGAGAGGACTAGACACGCTAGCTAGCTAGTAAGCAAACGAAGAAAACAGAAGATCGTCATGAACATATATGCATACAGAGAGAAGTGATATCGACCACCTCTCCTTCTTCGAGAGATTGGTCGAACAACAAGTTCTCGTATATCTATCCGACACTACCGGCTACATATATACAATAATTATCTCTTACAAATATAATCATACGGACTCAGGGTCCACATAGTATTCTCCGTCTTCAGGGATCACGTGGTCAATAAAGAATGCCGCCAATTCCTCTTGAATTGCTCGCATGCGAGCTGGTGCTAGGAGTTCATCCCACTTCCGAAACATCTAATTTAAAGAAGGGGGTCAATACATATATATATATATATATATATATATATGAATGAATGAAACTCAACACAAATGATGGTAATAAAATAAAATTGTGAATGTTGTTATTTACGTACTTCATATTGTTCGTTAGTGTAGCCCCGCTCACAGGTGGTGTGGCGGATGGACTCGCAAACGTAGTATCCAAAGAAATCATTCCCTTGTTCCTGCCACAACCACTTTATAAGAAATAAAGGTCAATCAAACTGATAAGCAAGAATGTCAAATGGTATTGATGAAACTAGCGCTTGAATGACTAGTAGATGCGCGAAACATGCTACTATAGTACTTACTTTCGGGTGTCTAAATTGCAGCTCCTTCGGCAGTTCTGGAGCTTTTCTGGTGAATTTTCTCCAAACCCTGCCGGACAAAGAAAACAATTACTTGATATATCAGGAAATGAACAAAGTTGCTGATATGGTGGATAATGATCGATTTAACTTACTTCTCGAGTATTTGAGTCATGTCTGCATAGTCCTGGGGATCTTTTCGTCTTGAGTCTAAGACGGTTACTAGTCCCTGCTCAAGCTTAATCTCTAGGAGAATATAGTGGAAACTGCACACGCATACATAACTCATCAATTACATTACTATAACCTTGACTAATATTTAAGGAAAACCGAATACGCACAAGACAGTAACACTCACTTGAAGTTGTAAGGAAAGAGTATTATATCTTTATTTTCATTTATTACCAACGATCGTAGCAAGTTGGCCTCGGTAGATGCGGCATGAAATTTAACCTGAGTTGCATCTATGAGATATGTGTTAATGAACCCAATATCACCGACTTGTCTTTTCTTCAATTCGGCGATCTTCAATCTGCATAATATAGTGAGGATGATTATAAATACATGCAATGAAAGAGCTGAGTTATATAGAGAGACTTAATGACAGAAGTAGTACTACTTACAGACAGTAGCAGGCGACCGTTGTTTTATCGAGGGCCAATTGATTGAGAAATTGATAGAACTCCTCAAATGGAACAGGCAACAGTTCAATTCCAACGAGGTCATGCTCCTTTTTAACTTTCACATACAAAGTACTCCTTCCCCCAGAGTCTCTGCAGATTTTCAAGTACCAATCATGCAATCTTCGCATCATCATTGATAGAGATCTTTCATCTTTGACGAGAGGCTTCCCGTACTCGTATCTTTGTATCTGCACCTCCATGGGTTCATAATGTATATCGTCGGGTAGGTAATCTGCAAGATTGCTATAACCGGGCACCATCCTCGGATCATTAGCGATGTTGTGGCTAGGCACCTTGAGCGGGGGGCATGATTGCTTCGCTTGTTCGCCGAGCTGGGCAATTTGTTTCCCATCTCGTCGTTCTTTCAGCCTTTGATCACTGACAGTACTTCCCGACCGCTCCGCTTCGGCAAATTCCTTTCCAATAATGCGCTCATAGTTTCCTTTCGACGGAGACTTGGGTGGTTTTGTCAGGGCAGCCAGAGTGCGCTTCGCTTTCACCGGATCTACCTTCTCCTTCGGAAGTGGATGTCTCTTTGCTTTCAACCCTTGAAACCAGTCATCCACTTTGGTTCGTGCGATCTCGGCGTTCTCCTCCGGGGTCCTCTCTTATGGTAACTTCTCTGGAGTCTTCAGAGAAGGACCGAATCTGTATGTTCTCCCGCCTCTGGCTGTACTGCTAGACGCCGGCCGAGCAGATGGAGCGGTTGTCTTCTTTACTTTCTTACGAGGCGGAGGAGAAGGACTACGACGCACCGGAGCAGCCGGAGTGGCGGCAGGTCTCTTCCGCCCTTACTGACGAGGCAGAGAAGGAGGAGGCTGGCTGCTCGGGTGCGTCGGCGCAGGCGGAGAAGGAGGCGGAGTGCCGCCACGCGCTGGAGAAGGAGCCGGTCGAGTGCCCTGATCGTCACTCGCCGGAGGAGGAGGCGGTGGAGGAGGCGGAGTGCCCTGACTCGCCGGAGGAGGAGGCGGTGGAGGAGGCGGAGTGCCCTGACTTGCCGGAGGAGGAGGAGGAGGCAGAGGCGTCCAGTTCGGAAGGTTGATGAGCTCCTTCCGCCATAGGCATGGAGTCTTCAGAGCAGACCCCAGCCTAGTCTCCCCTTCACCGGTAGGGTGGTCAAGCTGGAGGTCCTCAAATCCCTCCGTTATTTCATCCTCCATCACCCTAGCATATCCTTCTGGAATCGGTCGGCAGTGAAAAGTTGCGCCGGGTTCAGTAGGATAAACATAGCCAACAGCCGCCTTGACCTTCAAATTCATCCATTGCGTCGCAATTTTGAGACTCTGTGATAGCTTCCACGGGATAGCTGGCAGGAGCCGTCAAGGCATGCTCCGGCTGAAGCAGCTCGGTGGAAGCCACCCTGCTTCTCCGCTGAGATGGTGGGGTAGCTTCGGGGGAAGCTTCGGCAGTACGTTTGCTGCGATTTGCTTCTCGTTCCTCTATCGCTTGTACCCTTGCTTGCAGCGCCTGCATTTGGGTCTGCTGCACTTTTTTCCTCCTCTCATGGGATTTGTAACCGCCTGCGTCTGGAAACCCAACCTTCCACGGAATGGAGCCTGGCGTGCCTCGTGTCCGTCCAGGGTGCTCAGGATTCCCGAGGGCCATTGTGAGCTCGTCGTTCTCTCTGTCTGGAAAGAACGTCCCTTGCTGCGCTGCATCGATATAGTGCTGAAGCTTCCTGAGTGGTATGTCCATTTGATCGTTCGTCCAAATGCACTTCCCTGTTACAGGGTCCAAGGTTCCGCCAGCCCCGAAGAACCAAGTCCGGCAACGGTCTGGCCAGTTAATTGTCTCTGGTTCGATCCCTTTATCAATCAGATCATTCTCAGTCTTGGCCCACTTAGGCCGGGCTACGAGGTAGCCACTGACCCCGTGCGATGGTGATGCTTCTTCTTCGCAGCATTTTGCTTGTTTGTCGCCGACATCTTCTTACTCTTTTCCGATGTCTTGTGGGCCACAAATGCAGGCCAGTGATCTCTGATCTTCTCATATCTGCCCTTGAATTCTGGTGTCTCATTATTTTCGACAAACTTATTCAGCTCTTTCTTCCACCTCCTGAATAGTTCTGCCATCCTCTTAAGAGCAAAAGACTTGAGTAATTCCTCTTTAACTGGCTTCTCTAGATTATCCTCTGGCGGTAGGGTGAAATTTGACTTCAGCTCAATCCAAAGATCATTTTTCTGCATATCATTGACATAAGACACCTCAGGGTCTTCTGTAGCCGGCTTAAACCATTGCTGGATGCTGATCGGGATCTTATCCCTAACCAAAACCCCGCACTGAGCAACAAATGCGCTCTTTGTCCGGAGGGGTTCAATCGGTTGGCCGTCGGGCGCGATTGCTATGATCTCAAACTTTTCATCCGAGCTCAACTTTTTCTTCGGGCCTCGTCTCTTTACCGAAGTTGTGCTCGATCCGGAGGGCTAGAAAAAAGAACAAACACTTAATTAATATGTGTACATACCAAAACAATGAATGCATCAATTAGCTAGTCAGCAGAAGCTTAACTAATATATATACCTAGCCGGAATCGATTCGGTCACCGGAGACGTCATCACAGTCTCCTTCTTGCACCGGCATTGGGTCACCGGAGCCGTCCTCACGGTCTCCTTCTTGCACCGGCATTAGGTCACCGGAGCCATCATAATCAGCTGCTTCTAGACCATCGGTCTCGTTGAGAAACAACGAGCAGATGGCATCACTTCCTCGTGCAATTATGTCCCCCAACAACTCTTCTTGTACTTCGTCTCGGGCGGTGTCCATAGTTTCTACAAATATTGACAACATGGCAATTATTATTCAAACATGACAGATGGATATATTAGTGGCAAAAACGTAGAACTAATATTAATTAGTGGCCTCGACGCTGCTTCTCTAGGGTTTGGGGTGGCCTCGACGCTGCTTCTCTAGGGTTTGGGGTGGCCTCGACAATGCTTCAAGGATAAAAAAAGAAGAGGAAGAAGAAAAAAAGAGGAACTCCTCTATTCTTTCTTCTCCTCTTTTTTTCTTCTTCTTCCTCTTTTTTTTATCGGGGACGAGGGTCGTCGAGGGTCACCGAGCGATAGAGGAAACCCTAAATAGCAAGTATCGTGGGTGTGAGATACTAGTGGGACGTGGATGTAGTGTCCGACACCGACGGCCACATGTATCTCACACCCACGATACTTGCTATTTAGGGTTTCCTCTACCGTTCGGCGACCCTGACCCTCGACGACCCTCGTTTCCAATAAAATAAAGAGGAAGAAGAAGAAAAAAAGAGAAGAAGAGAAGAAGAAGAAGAAAAAGAGGAGAAGAAGAGGAAGAAGAAGAGAAGAAGAAGAAAACCGAGACCAAAGGCCTCTTTTCAACAGCCCAAAGGGTGGGAAGCGGCGGCCTTTGGTCTCGGTTGGTGGCACCAACCGGGACTAAAGGGGGGCATTGGTCACGGTTTGTGCCACGAACCGTGACCAATGCCCCCTTTAGTCCCGGTTGGTGCCACCAACCGGGACCAAAGGCCTTGTGCGGCTGCTGCGTCGAAAGTTTAGTCCCACCTCGCTAGTTGAGAGGGGTGCGCAGTGGTTTATAAGTCCCACTGCCGCACCCCTATCGAGCTCCTCTCCATTGTAGGCTTACGGGCCTAATTGTCACTGCTATGCCTGTGGGCCTACTGGGCCTCCCGCGGGCCTGAATCCTGGCCCTTGGATGGGTTTCTAGTCGTATTCAGGCCGTGGGGGCCCAGTAGGTGGCATTTTTTTGTTTTTTTGTTGCTTTATTTATTTTCTTTTGTTTTCTTGCTTTATTTTTTAATTCTTTATGCTTTTAGTTTTAGAAAAATTATAAACTTTTTGTTAATGCCATTAGTTTTCAAATTCGAAAACACTTTTTTTGTTTTTTTGTTTTCTTTGTTGCTTTATTTATTTTATTTTGTTTCTACTTACAGCAAAATACTTATTGTTGCTATTTTTTCCAGTTTTTTTGTTTTGTTTTCTGCATTATTTATTTTCTTTTGTTTTTTGCTTTATTTTTTATTCTTTTTGCTTTTAGTTTCAGAAAAATTATAAACTTTCTGTTAGTGCCATTAGTTTTCAAATTTGAAAACACTTTTTTAGTTTTTTTGTTTTCTTTGTTGCTTTATTGATTTTATTTTGTGATTAACTTTACTATAAAAATAGCTTTTTCCTATTTTTTGATTTGTTTTTTGCATTATTTATTTTATTTTGTTTTTTGCTTTAATTTTTAATTATGTTTGCTTTTAGGTTAGCAAAATTATAAACTTTCTATTAGTGCCATTAGTTTTAGAAAAATTATAAACTTTCTGTTAGTGCCATTAGTTTTCAAATTTGAATAGTTAAAATTTGAATTCTTTGAAAAAAATTTGAATCACAAGTTTGTGATTAACTTACTAAAAAAATGAGAATAGATGCGCTTATAGAGAAAATTCAACCTAAATTCCTAGTAAATTTCTATGAATTTCAGAGAAATTCACTATGAATTTAGGTTAAACTTTTATCTATTAGGGCATCTATTTTCACTTTGAGAGGAGCTCAACAAGGCCGAGAGGGAAGAGCTTATAAATCGGTGTGAGCCCCCTTCGGTTGGCGAGGTGGGACTAAACTCTGCCCGCAACGAGGACCAACCCTTTAGTCCCGGTTTGTGGCACAAACTGGGACTAATGGTCATGGGCCAGGGGCAAGGAGCAAAATTATAGAATTTCTGTTAGTGCCATTAGTTTTAGAAAGTTGAAAGTTGAAAGTTGGCATGGGCCAGGGACTAATGGTCATGGTATTACGAGGGCCGAACCATAAGACATGAAAGCATTTCAAATGAACTCTGAAAAAGTTGAAAGTTGGCATGGTATCATAATTTCACCCACATAGCATGTGCATGTACAAAACGGACAATGGTAGCATGTTCGTGTGTTACAAAGTTGGCATGGTATCATCATAATAGTTGCGGGAGAAAGTCTTCATTTTTTCTTCGCTTGTGTCATTTGCTTATTGCGCCGTAATCATGGATAATCTTCATTGTTTATCAGGATGCTTGGGTCAGCCTTGACATTGAAGGGAGAAATTTCATGAAACTTTTCATAATCTTCAGACATGTCTGTCTTGCCGTCCACTCCCAGGATGTCCCTTTTTCCTGAAAGAACTATGTGGCGCTTTGGCTCATCGTATGATGTATTCGCTTCCTTATCTTTTTTTTTCTCGATTTGGTAGACATGTCCTTCACATAGATAACCTGTGCCACATCATTGGCTAGGACGAACGGTTCGTCGGTGTACCCAAGATTTTTCAGATCCACTGTTGTCATTCCATACTGTGGGTCTACCTGTACCCCGCCGCCTAACAGATTGACCCATTTACACTTAAACAAAGGAACCTTAAAATCAGGTCCGTAGTCAAGTTCGCATATGTCCACTATGTAACCATAATATGTGTCCTTTCCGCTCTCGGTTGCTGCATCAAAGCGGACACCGCTATTTTGGTTGGTGCTCTTTTGATCTTGGGCGATCGTGTAAAATGTATTCCCATTTATCTCGTATCCTTTATAAGTCAATACAGTTAAAGATGGTCCCCTAGGCAACAAGTACAACTCATCACAAACAGTGTTGTCACCTCTGAGATGTGTTTCCAACCAACTGCTGAAAGTCCTGATGTGTTCACATGTAATCCAGTCATCGCACTGCTCCGGGTGTTTGGAGCGCAGACTGTTCTTGTGTTCATCGACATACGGCGTCACCAAGGTAGAGTTCTATAGAACTGTGTAGTTTGCTTGAGACCAAGAATATACGTCCCTGCATATTATTGAGTCTCTTCCAAGAGTGCCTTTTCCAATCAGTCTCCCCTCATACCGCGATTTAGGGAGACCTATCTTCTTAAGGCCAGGAATGAAGTCAACACAAAACCAGATAACATCCTCTGTTTGATGGCCCATGGAGATGCTTCCTTCTGGCCTAGCGCGGTTACGGACATATTTCTTTAGGACTCCCATGAACCTCTCAAAGGGGAACATATTGTGTAGAAATACAGGCCCTAGGATGACAATCTCGTCGACTAGATGAACTAGGACGTGCGTCATGATATTGAAGAAGGATGGTGGGAACACCAGCTCGAAACTGACAAGACATTGCGCCACATCACTCCTTAGCCTTGGTACGATTTCTAGATCGATCACCTTCTGAGAGATTGCATTGAGGAATGCACATAGCTTCACAATGGCTAATCGAACGTTTTCCGGTAGAAGCCCCCTCAATGCAACCGAAAGTAGTTGCGTCATAATCACGTGGCAGTCATGAGACTTTAGGTTCTGAAACTTTTTCTCTGGCATATTTATTATTCCCTTTATATTCGACGAGAAGCCAGTCATGACCTTCATACTGAGCAGGCATTCAAAAAAGATTTCTTTCTCTTCTTTCGTAAGAGCGTAGCTGGCAGGACCTTTATACTGCTTCGGAGGCATGTCGTCTTTTTCGTGCAAACGTTGCAGGTCCTCCCGTGCCTCAGGTGTATCTTTTGTCTTCCCATACACGCCCAAGAAGCCTAGCAGGTTCACGCAAAGGTTTTTCGTCACGTGCATCACGTCGATTGAGGAGCGGACCTCTAGGTCTTTCCAGTAGGGTAGGTCCCAAAATATAGATTTCTTCTTCCACATGGGTGTGTGTCCCTCAGCGTCATTTGGAACAGCTAGTCCACCGGGACCCTTTCCAAAGATTACGTAGTGTAAATCATTGACCATAGCAAGCACGTGATCACCGGTGCACATGGCGGGCTTCTTTCGGTGATCTGCCTCGCCTTTGAAATGATTGCCTTTCTTTCGACATTGATGGTTGGTCGGAAGAAATCGACGATGGCCCAGGTACACATTCTTCCTGCATTTGTCCAGGTATATACTTTCAGTGTCATCTAAACAGTGCGTGCATGCGTGGTATCCTTTGTTTGTCTGTCCTGAAAGGTTACTGAGAGCGGGCCAATCGTTGATGGTCACGAACAGCAATGCCTTAAGGTTAAATTCCTCCTGTCTGTGCTCATCCCACGTACGTACACTGTTTCCATTCCACAGCTGTAAAAGTTCTTCAACTAATGGCCTTAGGTACACATCAATTTCGTTGCCGGGTTGCTTAGGGCCTTGGATGAGAACTGGCATCATAATGAACTTCCGCTTCATGCACATCCAAGGAGGAAGGTTATACATACATAGAGTCACGGACCAGGTGTTGTGATTGCTACTCTGCTCCCCAAAAGGATTAATGCCATCCGCGCTTAAAGCAAACCATACATTCCTTGGGTCCTTTGCAAACTCATCTCAGTACTTTCTCTCGATTTTTCTCCACTGCGACCCATCAGCGGGTGCTTTCAACTTCCCATCTTTCTTTCGGTTCTCACTGTGCCATCGCATCAACTTGGCATGCTCTTCGTTTCTGAACAGACGTTTCAACCATGGTATTATAGGAGCATACCACATCACCTTCGCAGGAACCCTCTTCCTGGGGGGCTCGTCGTCAACATCACCAGGGTCATCTCGTCTAATCTTATACCGCAATGCACCGCATACCGGGCATGTGTTCAGATCCTTGTATGCATCGTGGTAGAGGATGCAGTCATTAGGACATGCATGTATCTTCTCCACCTCCAATCCTAGAGGGCATACGACCTTCTTTGCTGCGTATGTACTCTCGGGCAATTCGTTATCCTTTGAAGCTTCTTCTTCAATATTTTCAGTAGCTTCTCAAATCCTTTGTCAGCCACAGCATTCTCTGTCTTCCACTGCAGCAATTCCAGTACGGTACCGAGCTTTGTGTTGCCATCTTTGCAATTGGGGTATAACCCTTTTTTGTGATCCTCTAACATGCGATCGAACTTCAGCTTCTCCTTTTGACTTTCGCATTGCGTCCTTGCATCGACAATGACCCGGCGGAGATCATCATCATCGGGCACATCGTTTGGTTCCTCTTGATCTTCAGCAGCTTCACTCGTTGCAGCATCATTCGGCACATCGTCTGGTTCCTCTTGATCTTCACCAGCTCCCCCCGTTGCAGCATCACCGTATTTAACAGGCACATAGTTGTCATCGTACTCTTCTTCTTCGCTGTCTTCCATCATAACCCCTATTTCTCCGTGCCTCATCCAAACATTATAGTGTGGCATGAAACCCTTGTAAAGCAGGTGGGAGTGAAGGATTTTCCGGTTAGAGTAAGACCTCGTATTCCCACATTCAGTGCATGGACAACACATAAAACCATTCTGCTTGTTTGCCTCAGCCGCATCGAAAAACTCATGCACACCCTTAATGTACTCGCGGGTGTGTCTGTCACCGTACATCCATTGCCGGTTCATCTGCGTGCATTATATATAATTAAGTGTCCAAATTAATAGAAGTTCGTCATCACATTAAAACCAAAGTGCATACATAGTTCTTATCTAACAACATATACCTCTTCAGAGCATCTAATTAATTAAACCATACATTGAAACTATGTAAAACATTTCAATGCGAAAACAAATGCGATCATAATCGCAACCAAGGTAACAATTGATCCAACGGCGTAATGATACCAAGCCTCGGTATGAATGGCATATTTTTTAATCTTTCTAATCTTCAAGCACATTGCATCCATCTTGATCTTGTGATCATCGACGACATCCGCAACATGCAACTCCAATATCATCTTCTCCTCCTCAATTTTTTTTATTTTTTCCCTCAACAAATTGTTTTCTTCTTCAACTAAATTTAACCTCTCGACAATAGGGTCGGTTGGTATTTCCGATTCACATACATCCTACATAAATAAAATCTATGTCACGTTGGTCGGCATAATTTTCATAAATAATAAATAAACCAATAGTTATAAAGATAATATATATACCACATCCGAATCATAGACAGGAAGAGGGCCGGCGGGGGCGGATACCAAAACCATCGCACTATATAAGATGCAATAATAAAAGTATAATACAAGTATTTTTGTAAACATACAAGTAAGAATATTTTTCCTTTCAGAAAGAAGATAAGAACAAGAGGCTCACCACGGTGGTGTCGGCGATGAGCTCGGCGCGGGTGATCGACGGCAGTGAAGACGGGGACAGGGCGTGACGGACCGCTAAACCTAGACAAATATTATGAAAAATGGAGTTTGGAGGTCGAGCTTGAAGAGGAGAAAGCTTAAGTAGTGTGGCTCGGGCATTCCATCGAACATCTTGTGTGCATAGGAGGTGAGCTAGAGCACCACCAAGCCCTCTTCCCCTCGACCAGAGAAAAACAAAGCACTGTGGTGCTCTGCTCGGGAGCGAGGGGTATATATAGGCACCTCATTGGTCCCGGTTGGTGACATGAGCCGGGACTAAAGGGGAGCCTTTGGTCCCGGTTCAAGCCACCAACCGGGACCAATGGTGATGGGCCAGGAGCGAGGCCCATTGGTCCTGGTTCATCCCACCAACCGGGACCAAAAGGTCCATATGAACCGAGACCAATGGCCCACGTGGCCCGGCCGGCTCCCTGGGCTCACGAACCGGGACCAATGCCCACATTTGGTACAGAGGAAGTACATGGCAACAGAAGCAGCGACTGAAACAGTTAACAACAATGGTTATGAACATGAGCCCTCTTTTGCGTCTAAATGAAAAGGTAACGCTCCTGTCAGTTCCTCGAAAACGGAAATAGTTCTGCGCATATACTCCCACCATTTTGGAACAAAATCGGTCGTCGGGCCAGTGAAGTTCCTTCGAAAAGAGGCAGCTCGATCGCGAGCTCCGAACCACCAGGGTTTCATCTCACGAACCAAGTCGCGCTGAACCGAGTGCACCTGACGTTGTGCTCTAGCTGGCTGGAACACGGAGCACTTGTAGCTCAGATGCCGACATCGTGGATGCCCAAAGAGAAAAAGCTGTAGCATGCGTGTGCGTACCTGCGCACGCAGGTAATCTCGATTTGTATAAGCCCTTTGACTCGCTGAATATGCATTCTGATTCTGGTTTTCTCCTTTTGAGGAATCCATCCCCAAGGTCGCCACAAAGTGGACGCCTCCTGATCAAAGTCAACCCACAAGCTAAGCTAAGCTAGGTAGCGCTAAAAGGAAATGCAACACAACACAGCTTTTGAGCTGAAAACTGTAGGGGAACTGTACAAAACATGTACTGATAGCAGAGCTCGGTCGGAGTGCATCAACATCGTGTAGCTCAGTCGGAGGTAATTGAGTACTCGCTCCTTGGCGAGCACCGATGCATCAAGCAAAATGACCATGGCTGCTCACGTATCTGTAATCAGAGGGTTAGAGAGTTATATTAAGGGTATGCCTAGATCTCAGTTGATTGAGATTTAGTGATGTCTCAGTCAAATAACATAACATATAAAAAAGAAAAAATAAATTACACGGATCTTCACGTAAGAGCATCTACAGCCGAGCGCCTCAAATCGGCCTCAGACACTCAGGCGGCCCGCCCGGTCACTGACCGGTCACGAAATTTTGACGCAGAAAGGCGCCTCAAATGGGCCTCAAATGCCTGGACTGACCGGCGCCTCTCATTTTCAGCCTAAATATGGGGCGGATATGGGGGCGCCCGGGCACGCCCGCCACGTCGGACCCGGCCCATGCTGGCTCGCCCGACCCCATATATATTCCTCCTCGTCCGCTCGCCGAACCAAACCCTAGCCACTTTACTCCACTCTCCTCTGCCACCCAAGCTCACCTCTGGCCGTCTCCGACATGGTGGACAGCGGATTTGAATGCTTCACCTCCAGATCCGTCGACCCCTAACTCATCCTACGCGGCCCCGAGAAGGAGATGGCCGCCTGGCTTGCGCTTTGCCGCTCCCGGGAGAAAGCTTGTGCGAGGCAGCACTCGGACTCCTTCTGTCGGGAATCCATTGTGCCCGCCCAAATGGCGCACATATCCGGCGCTAGGTGTGTCGTTGCTGCCTCACCTGAGGTGTGCGGTACATCTGGCGTCCGAAAGCTAGGTTAAATGTAATAATATGGATTTGGGGTTTCTACGGTCAGCCGTTTGAGGTGTTGGATTTGACAAGTCCAGCTGTAGATGCTCTAAGATCTCATGGATATAGCAGCGAATGTATTTAGCACTTAGCTAGCAACATGACACTACCGAAATAACGGTAATTTCTACGCCAACAGCTTATTGTCGGGGCCGTCGGCATAGATGGACATATGCCGATGGCCCTGTTCGACGTCAATCAGGTAGTGTGAAGTAAATCTTATCACACAAAACATTATGCATTTAAAAGGAGGGCGGATTCGACTTAAAAAAGTAGACAATATCTTCCACTAATGCACTCAACGCGAAAGTTAGGCGGCGGGCGCATGCCTCTTTTGGCTGCACCTTTAGTTTATAGATCATCTCACATTTTCAGTGTGAGTGCTAAAAGGACGGAGAACAGAATACATACTCATATTAGCTGTCGCTGGAATGGATTTATCTAGCACTGAAATCATTACATCGTAAAGTGCATTGAATTCGCAAAGAATCGATACAAACATTCGACCAACAGGAAACAAATTTGGAGAGTCTAATGAGGATGCATGCGAATGCGATGCAGCCCGTAGTTTATGCTATGCAATGGGATCGTAGGAGGGAAGATCATGGAACTCAGAAGGCGGTGCAGTTCTTGGGCAAGCCGGTGACGTGGTCGACGGAGACTTGCTGGGTGGCGATGCAGCTGAGGACGTCCTGCCGGAGCTTGGCCCCGGCGGCCTTGAGCCCCTTGATGGACACGGGCTGGTTGAAGAGGTTCAGCACGGGGAGCTTGGACGCCGGCGGCATCTTGCCCGACGGCAGGAGCGGCGCGAAGTCGTCGGCGACGAGCGGCACCTCGAAGTCGCCCTTGTCATGCTTGAGCTTGTTGTCCTTGGCGCTGATGTGGGCGCCGGGCTCCATGTGGTTGGTGGAGAAGCTGGTCTGGTTGGGGAAGTTTGGGTAGAGGCTGACGTACCCCCTAAGGTACATCATGTCGATGAGGAACTTCTTCCATGACGCCTGCCAGCCGTTGGTGCGTGACCTCGGGATCTGCACCGGGTTCGTCTTGGCGTCCTCCGTGAAGCGTGCCGCCATGTAGGCGTAGAACTCGCGCCAGTGCTTTGGGAAGAAGACGGCGCCCCAGCTGCAGGGGAGCTGGTGGAGGTAGGGGGTGTTGGCGCCATGCTTGGTGGCGCCAAAGAAGGCGGTGGCGTTCCAGCGCGGCCGCTCCTTGGTGACCTCGACGAGGCGGGGCGTGTAGAGCGAGATGGAGGAGAGCTCCGGGAGGGAGACGGTGGGGTCGTAGCGGTAGGCGAGGAGGGCGTACTTGACCCAGAGGTAGTAGTAGGGGGACACCTCGATGTCGTCCTCGAGGAGGAGCCCGTAGTCGTCGTCGGAGGCCGGGTACCAGCTCTCGCTGACGGCGCGGATGAGGCCGCCTTGGATGATGCGGCGGCGCAGCGTCTTGCCGCCGTGCGGCCAGGCGAAGGCGTTCACCGTGTTGAGGGTCGCTGCGTCCACCTTGCTGTCCATGTTGAAGCTGATCGGCACCTCGTCGCCCAGGTAGTAGGCGTTCTTCAGCGAGCTGAGTAACCGCTGCAGGGACCCCGCGCGCGTCTGCGTGATGATGTTCACCGAGATCCTCATCTTGTTCCAGTCTGCAACGTAAGTGTTCAGTGAAATCATTGTAGAAGATCATTGGTACGACGAGGAGAAAGAGGGAGGTCGATGTGTTATAAGATTTGTCTGAAGTTAAATTTCATAAAGTACAACCATGTTTATAGGAAAATAATAATAATATTTACTATGTTAAATCAATATTATTCGATGCATTATGGAATTAGTTTTCTTATATTATATAATTTAAATATCGTAGGTGTTCATATTTTAAATATATATTTGATCAAATTTTACAAAGTTTGAATTCAACAAATCTTATATGACGAGGAGATAAAAAAAAGACGGAGAGTACTTACTTGGGAGTGAGGCAGGGCGGAGGGTGGCCATCCAGAGCACCTTGGGGATGGTCTTTCTAGGGAGGAGGACGAGTGCGGTTTGGTTGACAGCGGCGTCGGCGGCCATGCGGAGCGCTTCCTTGACCTTACCGTCGACGTCGGCCACCGCGACGATGACGCTGGGGTTGTGCATCCGGACGAGGCCGCGCATGCTGGAGTAGACGGCCTGCAGCACGGGCACGTCGGAATGGGACGGGCCAGAGAGCGCGCCGAGGGCCAGGTCGAACACCTTGAACCGCCGCTCCTTGCACACCACCTTGGGCCACTTGAGCACGGCCGCGGCCTCCTCGCAGGGGCAGTGCCCGCCACCGGACACGACGAGGTACGCCTTCCGGCCGGCGGTGGTGCGGAACTTCTCCAGCAGCGGCGCCAGCGCCCTGACCTCGGCGAGGGAGTGCGCGTAGAAGAGCGCGTCCACCTTCTGCGGGTTCATGGCCGCCCACTGCGTCACGTAGCCGGAGGTGAGCGCGCGCCACCACTGCTCGTCCCGCACGGTCACGATGTCCTTGAAGATGACTGTCGTCTCGGAGACGTAGGCCAGGCGGTGCTCGCTGTCCCCCCACGTCTCCTTGTCGGCGGGGTCGACGGGGAGCACGAAGGAGCCGGCGCCCATGTACTTCTGCAGCTGGTAGCTGAGGTGCAGGTCCTCGCCGGTCATGAAGGTGAAGGGCGTCTCGATGAAGAGCGTCTTGACGAGCTCCGTGGCGAGGAACCATGAGCTGGAGAGGAAGTCCACCTGCACGATCCGGTCGACGGTGATGTCGTAGGCCGGGTCGGGGAGGTAGAGCCCGGCCTCCCGGGAGCGGAACTTGCGGTAGCTGGGGAAGGTGAAGTCCTTGCCCCGGAAGGGGAGGATGCGGCCGATGCTGCCGAGCACGGCGTTGCGGTACTTGTCGGTGCCGGCGACGTGGCAGAGGATCTCGAGCATGCGGGTGCCGGGGATCATGTCGTCGTCGAGGACGTAGACGAAGTCGGACTCGGCCTGCAGCGCCATCTGGAAGCGGCCGTAGTACTTGAAGTCGTAGCCGGAGGCGACGAAGCTGACGCGGGTGTCGTTGTAGCTCTCGACGATGCGCCGGAGCGAGGCCTCGTTGGGGCTCCCGAAGGCGAGCACCCAGGCGCGGTGGAACGGCAGCGTCTGCCGCCGGAGCGTGTCCAGCTGCGCGCACAGCGTGCGCCGCTTGAAGTGGTTGAGGATGACCGTGACCCGCGGCCGGCCGGCCTCGTCGGACGGCGGCGAGGGCCAGCGGGAGCGCATGCGGAGGAGCTCGGGGAGCGTCTCGGCGGCGAAGGAGCGGCGCTGGAAGGCGAGCACCTCGTCGTAGAGCTCGCGCTTGAGGCGGATCATGAGCGCGTCGGTGGACTTCTTCTGCTCGAACTCGATGCTTTCGTGCTCGCACACCTCCTGCGGCGACAACAGCAGGTCGCCGCCGCCGTCGGGCATGATGCTCTGCTTCCAGCGCTGCGCGATGCGGGTGGCCCAGGCGAAGTCGGGCTTGGCGCGGAGGTCCACGGCGGGGCTCATGTAGTAGAGCAGGAAGGTGGCGTAGATGGCGAAGGCGAGCTGGAGGCAGGTGAGCGCCGCCACGAGGCGCGACGAGTGCTTCGCCGCCGCCCCCAACGACGCGCGCCTCGGCTTGCCGCCGACGTAGTCGCCCAGCCTGTCCTCCAGGGAGTCGTTCTTCACGATGTGCGCGCGGGTGATGCCCATGGTGATGGCGGGAAACTGCTGATTTGAAAAAGAAGTCGTGAGACGTACGAGACTGCACTGCTACTGGCTTCACTTATGCTGCTGACTTTGCTTAACTAGCATGCAAATGTGAAAGTCTCTGCTACTTTAAACAGCATGCAAGCTACGTAGGCGTGATGAATTGCTTGATTAGTCAGCAATATCATCTGATTTATTAATGGATGCAGTAGGAGTTCAGCAAAGCGAACACGGGTTCAGACAAGAACAAGCAACATATTTTTTTTTTCGAAAAGGACAAGCAGCATATATACTAGTGCAAATGTATGTTTTTCCAAGAAAGAACAGGCAGCAGCATGTTTAGGATGGACTTGCTTGTGAGTTTACCTTGGAATGGATCCTGCAGACCAATTGCTAGCAAGAACGCTAGCTCGATCTTCACATGGACATACGTTCGGCGAAGCAGGTAAAGAAACGGGTTACTGAAGCTAATTCTCTGAGGAACAGTCAAAATGCAAAATGAAGGAAGAAAGACAGAAAGGATCAAAGATAGTAAGAGAGCACTAGTCTACTCTAGTTTGTGATCATGCTCTGCGTGGAGGACTTGAGGATCTAAGCTAGGCTGTGATGCATCGTGTGCTCCCACTTTTATAGGCAATGGCGATCGATGCACGTATCAGGGAGGAAGCAGTGGGAACGTACGTTGTGCGAGCGGCACGAGGATGAGTGTGACGAAAGCAGGCAAGCCAGAGCTTCATGCACGCACAAAATGGCGCCGATCCCGAGCGATCACCTCACATGGATGGCAAAGGATGCATGCATGCATGCTTAAGTTACCTAGCTTGTCATTCCAAGCATATGCACCATGGTAAGTAAACACCTCCTCACGTATATATTGAGATGATGAAAAAAGAAAACGAGTGTGCTTTTCGTCCCTCAGCTTAGCAAATAGTGTTATTTTTTTGTCCTGCAACTTACAATGGTATTAGATATATTTGGTTCCTGGCGGTTGGTTTTGACTTCACATGGCACGGTTGAAGCGGTATTCTACACATGAGAGCTGGTTTTACTCCTCTCATTCTCTCCCCCTCCCTCTTCTCTTTGTACAACTATCCAAGCCACCCAACCACCTTGATCTTTCGCCTCTAGGCATGTTTGGTACTGCTGGAATTTTGTCTATTTTAAGCCTAGCCCAATAACAGTTTCAGAAATTCTTAATAAATCATAGAGGCCCACGCAGCCCATTCGTGCAAGGCAAGAGGTGGAACTAAAGTTTAGTCCCACATTGTTAGTTTAGAGGGAGTTGGACCTCTTTATAAGGGAGGCTCTTTCTCCACATGTATGAGGATGAGAATAAGAGGGACATCCACACGCGCTCCTCCTCTGTCCTTCATATGATAGGTTCTACGCCATATCGATGGTGCCATAAACGAGCGAGGTCATACATGAGCCGGCAACGCGCATCCAGGTGTCATCCAGTACATCTCCATATGTTCGCATCCTTCCTCCATGGCTTACTGTGTATAAATCCCTCTTTAATTAGCCATCGACACATTGCTCTACGCCTTTATCGGATGTTCAATGTCGTCTAATCTCGATCGCCACATGGGTTGGTTACGTGGCCAAAACCATGACTTGGACCTTGTTTTACTACTTTCACGAAAGCCATCATGTGTTCATAAGATAGGGTAGAAGTTACACAAAAATTAGTTGACAGACGAAATATACACTATGTGGTAATTTGGGAGATGCAAATTATTCTTGTCTATGAAAAAACTTGTAAAAACAAAAAATTGCAGAATGTAAATTTCTTTTTGGTGCCAAACTCTGACACGGGTCTTGTACATCCGCATGATCATCACTGGTCACATTTGTTTCATCCCTTTCGTATCCTTATTTTGACGTGAAGGGTAGGTTAGAGAGCTGACGTAGTAGTAACTAGCAACGTAACAAAGCACGTTAGCTAGCACCTAGAGTACTTATGTGTTCAGTGGGAAGGAGACATTACTGTCAACTATGAAGGCGTCTGTGACGACTTCGTCAATTTTAAAATGATGTGCCGGCTCAGTCTCTCGAAGATGCTCATAGAGGTAGAGTGTGGATGTGCGTGCGCGCGCTCATGTATGAGTGTCTGCGTCTGTACAATGTTTTAAAAAAACGTGACGAAGCACATTAGCTAGCACCTAGGGTACTTATTACTCTAGGGGCATTTTATTTTAGATTAATCAAGCCTAGTAATATTTAACCAGCATTTTTCTTAACCTTTCAAAACTAAGGGAGTGTTCGGAGTCCCTCCGCTTCCAGACTCGGCTTTGCGGAGCCGGTGGAGTTGTAGGCTAAAATATTGAAGTTGGAAATTAGGTGCTCCACAACTTCTTTAATTCCATGAATTTGGTGGATATCCGAACAGGCCTAAGTAACCAGCTCGATCCTCTCCCGAGATGGTAAGGGAATGATCAATCGACGATGTCCGCCCAAAATGTCAAACACGTAGCATGAACCCTCGCTAAACCATGGCAGTAGGTGCAATACAGTGTGCCAGCGCAGTCATCCTACTTGCTAAAGTTTTCACCAAATACACACATGATGCGAATGGACGAAGGAAAGGGCCGGGGCATGCAAAAGCTTAGCCTGGCTTGGAGCTTAACCCAAGCGACCGATCGCATGCACATTGGACCACCGGCATTCGTGGATCTGGCGACATGAATTACGTAGGCGAGTAGCACCGGGCGGCATGTCGTCGCATGTGTACGCGATCGAGGGAACGCGTACGCTGCAATCGAGTTTGCTGCAGTTGGGGGGCAAAGATGCTAGTTTTGCTTGGAAAGACCTCCATCTCATCTTTTTATCGGTCTCCGTGCCCCCAAGCCAATGGATGGGCATACAAACAACAATTCCGATACACTCCCTCTGGTATTTTTTACTCCCCTTATTAGATTTTCGGAAACACTAACGCCCACACGTATGGGCGTTAGCATCTCGCTCACACGCGTGGATCCATATATGTTTGTGGTTGCACGAATCTTGGTATGCTTATGGTGCCACGTAGAACTGAGCTGGTGTGTGGGCATTCATCCGGTCGCCCACACGTCCGTTTTCACCAACGGAGGGACCGATGTATGGTAATTTAGCAGTTCACCCACACAGGGGGCTGGTGTGTGCATTTATCAGTTCGCCCACACGCCCGTCTCCTCTCCCACACTCAAAGTTGCCAGTTGCCATGGATTTTGCAGGATACATAGCAACTGCCCTAGTGTGCTTCTAAGCAGATGTCAACTCTCTCTTTTACCCGAACATGTCAGTTGTCATGTGTTTTGTAGGGTACATGACAACTACCCTAGTGTGCTTGTAAGCAGATGACAACTCTCTCTTTTTACCCGAACATGTTATTTTGCCATGTCTTTTTGTAGCACTACACGACAACTGCCTAGTGTTAGTAGGTGGCAACTCCTAAAGTTTTCAAATCATGTCAACTATAGTAAACCAAACAATACATGGCAACAACTGCAGTTGTTCAAAAATGGCATCTGGCACTTGACCTGAGATGACAATTACAGTTGAGCAACCATGGCAACTGTAGTTCAGCGACATGGCAAATGCAGTTAAACGAACATGGAAGAGAGGTCCGAACCATGGCAACTGCGAGGCGCGTGGTGACTGTCAGTCGGGGCGTGCGGGACCATGAGGCAAGAGGCCGGACATATGGGCGTGTGGGCATTATTTATTTCGCCCACACGTAGGCGTGTGAGAGGGACCGGGAGGGAAAAAAAAGAGGCGTATGGGCTGAACCTCTTAGACACCACACAAAACATGTGGGCAGACCCCATAACACCCACACGTGTGGCAGTTATCGGCGTCCTAGATTTTTGTTTAGTCAAAAAAATTAAAGTTTGACCAAATTTATATTAAAAAACATCAACATCTACAATAGCAGTATATGTCTTATGAAACTACATTTCATAGTAATCAAACAAGGTCCATCATCTACATTTCATAATGAAGTTCTATGGAGTTGGCTAATTTGGCATTGTGAGTGTTGATACTTTTTTTATAAATTTTATCAAAATAGAGATACTTTGACTTTGGATAAAACTGCAGACTAAAAAGGACCGAAGAGAGTAATACTAGTAAATTTCAGCATAAAAAATGCATTTGCTATTTACTAGTTGTGATCAATCAAATTTAGATCAGTCAATTTCACGAGAGAGAGAGAGAGAATAGTGCAGCGCTCCTATGCTAAGACCGGTGCAGATGAGGTAGCTTGTCGACAGAGGTAACATGGGTTGACTGGTGCAGATGATGGACCTTTTCGTTTTCGCCGCCATTTGGATTAGATAGCTGTCAAGCTCGAGACGGGTCGCCGACGAGGGCTCGAATAGGAAATCGCGGGAGGTGGGGCGATTGGGCTGTGGCTGGAGGAATTCATGTTGCAAGGAGAAAAAGAAACAATGCGTATCGAAAGGTTGAAGATGAAGGACATCCGTTGCATATCAATCCCGACTGGGGCAAAAACAACCGGAAAAAAAAATCAACCAAGTGAGGAATAGACGGTCCTAGGATTACTTCTGGTGTAGGCTAACACTCCAACATTGATGCCTCGTTCATCTTCCCCAGCCTCTTCAATGGTCGTTTACCACTATCTGCGTTGTTTTGCAATGATCTACATGGTATATTGGTGCTTGTTATGAGCTTGAACTTGTTTGTGCTAATGGAGAGGCACTCTGGTCCTTCGTGGGTACCTGGTGACCTAGCTTCATGTCTTTGTTTTGCCTTCTTTAGGTTGAACTCAATATTTGTTAAAATCGGCGGTTTCCATAATTGAAATGACTGTAGAAAAAGAACTACAATAATGATATCAATAACCGGCTTCAACTGTCATTTGCAAAAGTCGTCATCAAGCACTTATTTATTAAGTTTAAAGTAACCAACATCTAAAGAGTCATATAAAGTATACATAATTTCTTTTGGAGCAGCACACTCAAAATAATCAGGTAATAACAAGAAAAATGACTCAATCACCAATCCTGTTATTGGATCACTATCCAATCAAGGTTGAAGAAATCCCTTGCAACCATCCGGTTGGTTGCGCCCAAACTCCATAGATCTTCCGTCCTCCACATGAAGAAGGATAAACCAAATACACATTAAATAGTGACTTTGTGGATGACCTGAAAAATGTTTGAAAATCTTGCTTTGTTAATATCAAGGTCATTACAACAATTTCATAATGTTCAGACTAAAGCACAAACACCAAATCGTTCAAAATGGAGCATCAAGGGGGTAGGGGATACAAACAACGAATCATATCTGTGGTTTAAGCAACGAAGAAACTTCCCTCAACCAGTTACCCAACATATTCGCCATAATAACTCGGGTGGCCTATCTGGAGAATCAACTATAGGTTGGATGGTTAAGCTTTCAGTAATAAGCAACATGACTGTCGGCAGCGACCTGCCCGTCAATTACCAGCATATTGTTAAGCTTGGCACCTCCAGGATACATGGGTCAGATTTTGACCCGACCTGTGCCCGTTAACATGGCTGGCACGATCTGCCATGCTCGTGTTATTGCAGCCACAGCCTATCACCGATGTACACGGATTGTACTGCCCCTCCTACAGTTTTCAGCTAAAAAAATTGTGCTGTGCTGCAGTGTACATGCATTAGCGTGCAAGCATGATGCTACCTTTTCCTTTTAGCGCTACCTAGCTTAGCTTAGCTTGTGGGTTGACTTTGATCAGGAGGCGTCCACTTTGTGGCGACCTTGGGGATGGATTCCTCAAAAGGAGAAAACCAGAATCAGAATGCATATTCAGCGAGTCAAAGGAGCTTTTCTCTTTGGCCGTCCATGATGTCGGCTGCTGAGCTACAAGTGCTCCGCGTTCCAGCCAGTCCCAATTGCTTCAGATCTTGGGAGTTAGATTTAGAGCACAACGTTAGGTGCACCCAGTTCAGCGCGACTTTGTTCGTGAAATCTGAAATGAAACCCTGGTGGTTCAGAACTCGCCATCGAGCTGTAATTCTTCGCAGGAACTTCACTGTCCGGACGATGCAAAATCTTTCGAATTTGTTCCGAAACGGAGGGAGTATATGCGCAGAACTATTACCCTTTTTGAGCAACTGACAGGCGTGTTACATTTTCATTTAGACGCAAAAGGGGGTGCATGTTCATAACCATTGTTGTTAACTGTTTCTGTCGCTGCTTCTGTTGCCGTGTACATCAACTGTCCAACACAACAACAGGCATAGTTCAGAAAATGTGCCGTGTCATCTCTAACTACATTTTTTATTTTTATTTTCAAAACGGAGGCAAACGATTTGCCTCGTAGATTAATTAAGAAGAAGAGAATTGCCCAGTTAATTAACGGAAAACCGGGCGAAACCGATACATATAGACCATATGCGGACTACTCGCTAAGAAAGAAACTCCACGACCCCACGGTCAACCAAACAAACACACATAACGCACAACAACCACAATCCCTTGCACTTCTACGTCACAAAGAAACCCCTAACAAAATCAAGGTTGAAGACAACGGATACCACCGAAGCCTATCGGAGATGGTGGTCGAAGAGACTGAATATCATTCATTAAGCAGCTGCGGACGCCTTACCAAGGGCGTCATTCTTCATGCCTATACTTTTGAGAGCCTTCTTCACCTTCTTGATTTTGCCCGTAGAAGCCTCATCCGCTAGGAGGGAAGCAATCTCCTTGCCAGACCCAGGGCCGGCTGCCTCCAAGGAGGTGAGCAAGCGGCAAAGCTTTTTCTTGAAGATCACTTCGTCAATACGTGCCAACATACATTCACAGTCAAAGACGGCCGACCGGATGGACTTCGGCGCCTCAGAATGAGATGCCAAAGCACCTACCTCATCAACGTCGACACCCACAGACGCCACCTTGTCCCTTACAGACACCACCACAAGAACATCTTTAGTCACAGGTACCACCGGCACGATGGACTCTGGCACCTCCGGTTGCCCACACGGCAGAGGCGAACCATGTAGTCGCGCCTCGAAATTAGGTGCCAAAGCACCTACCGCATCAACCTCGTCACCCATAGACATCATCTGCCCCATCTCCTTCGGAAGTACCATTGAACGAGGTGAGGTCGGCTCGCCACAACGCTCCTGCAGCTCAGGCATAATCTGCAGCAATGGAGTCACGACCTCGTTGATGAATGCACTCCCAGAGGAAGTCAGCAGCACAGGCCTCGACGACGGACGTGATGTAGCACGAGGGAAGAAATGTCCATAGAGGCTTGCTTCCTGCCCAACTAAAGACCCAATCTGAGGCTCAAGCATCCAAGACATAACTAACACAACCTCTAGTTTGACGAGTGCGGCCTCCACTCTCCCCAAAACACTCCCAACTCGCGCAAGTCAACCGCGAAGCTCAGTGCGAAGTAACTCAGACTCCTCTGCCAACCCGGTTTGCACAGACAAGACAAACTGAAACTTGATGTGATGACTTCACTGGTGGGTGTAGGCGATGGAGTAGGACATTGGTGCGGCGATGTTTGGTGAACATGCTTCTTTGCACAACAGAAGCGAACGATGTGACCGGATCGAAGGTAGTCCGTGCATCGGATAAGATCCCTGCAAGAGTTTGCGCGATGACCTCGACTGAGGCATTGGAAACATCTGTCTCTCAGCCACACCGGAGGCGGACGCCACACATTGACGGCAGGGCGACGGAAAGCACCGGGAGTCGAGCAACGCCCTCTCGAGATGAGCTGCCAGCCTCCCAACCCATTCCCGCTAATACAATGGCAGATCCTATTTATCAAGTTGGTCGATGGATACCGAAGAAATGCGCACCCTCCTCAGCACGTAGGCTAAATGGGCTGGCCCATTACAGTGTTTTTCCGTGTTGTTTTCCAGCTGGTTTTGGGAATGTTTTAGAACCTTCCCTGAACCAGTTTTTTCATTAAAAAATCATGTTTTTCTTCCATTTAATTTTTATTTTCAGTTTGTTTTTGTTTTAATTTGCGAATGCTTTTACGTGCTTTTTCTTTCATTTTTATGTTTTCTTTCGTTTTATTCTTCTCTTTTCATTTTTCCACATTAAAATTCTGAACAGTTTTTTAATTCATTAATATTTTGAATTTGTGATCTTTTTTTAAATCTGGGGATAATTTTTCAAATTCGCAAGTATTTTTTGAATTCATGAACATTTGTCAAACATTTTTTTGAATTGAGGAACATTTTTTAAATTCATATGGTTTTCAAAAATTCGGTAACAAGTTTTGAAATTTGTGCAAAACATTCAATCGACGAACATTTTTTCATTTGATTGTGTGGAATAGAAATATTTAGATTAATAACACGTGAACCAAAGTTAAAAACATATACGATATTATGTATATTGGTAAAATGTTTATTGAATATAAATAGAATAATAGAACGAAAATTATTTTCCCATGGATGGTTGCATGTGGCGGTGGGTCTTTTCTCATGCACGATTTCATGTTGAGATGGTCTTATCCCATCCATAATTGTATGATGACGTAGCTTGCTAGCAGGTTGACGACAGGGGCGAGCTCGCCATGGACGGCAGGCGGCTGGCCGCAGCAACAGCAGAAGCAGCAGGCCGCAACGCAGCTAGCAGCACTAGCAGCGGCAGCTTCAGCGGTAGCAGAGCAGAAGCGAGCGGTGCGGGGAGCGGTGACAGCAACAGCGAGCAGCTGCAGCAAGAAGCGGCCGCGGCTGGGAGCAGCGCGGGCTGCGCGCGGACGCATGCGGCAGCTGTCGCGGGAGCAGCAGCAACACGGGCGCAGCCGGAGCGGAGTAGGGGCGCGCCTGGGCGCGGGCGGCAGCAACCGGCGGCGGCGGCGAGTGCGAGCGGCCACGGGCGGAGGCAGGCGCAGGAGGCGTGGCCTTGGGCCAGCAGCGGCAGGGGCAAAGCGGCGCGTGAGCGCGGGGCGACGCGCTCGTGGCGCACGAGCTCACAGAGAACTTCGGCGAGGTGGTGACGGCGGTATACGATGGCAGGATCGAGGGGGGTGGAAGAGGGGATCCGAAGGAGTTGCTCACTACGAGTCCATTGGCGTTCTCGAGGAGGGTCAGGGTGGGCCGGAGCAGTAGGAATCAATGATGGATGCCGGTGATGTACAAGATGAAGATGATGGCGATTGTGAGTGCATGGGCCGCCCTGGCTCGGCTTGGTGCTCGGGACAGACGAATTCGACAGCGGCGGATCTCCATCGGTAGCACGAAGCTTGAGCTAAGGCTGCATATAGGAGTTTCAGCAATGTGAGCCTCACTAAGACCAGAATTATCAAGGAGTTTCTGAATATTGATGTGTAAATGTATTGCCTAGTGTCTTTCGTCAGATCAGCCTTATAGTTCTATTGGCTAGAGCATGTACTTCTACTCCCTCCGTTTCTTTTTAGTCCGCATATAAGGTTTGGTCAAAGTCAAGCTTTGTAGAGTTTGACTAACTTTATATTAAAAAAATATAAACATTCACAATATGAAATTAATATTATCAGATGCACCATGAAACGTATTTTCATACTATATAGTTTTAGTATTGCAGATGTTCATATTTTTTATATAAATGTGGTCAAATTTTGTGTAGTTTAACTTTAATCAAATCTTATATACGGAGTAAAAAGAAACAGAGAGAGTACATGGTATTGGTGTCAAGAGGTGTTGAGTTCAAGACCTGGTTGACTGCAATTAAATTACAGCCCACTTTCAATCCACCCTAGTCTCTTCCATCACTTCTACACTGAACATACTTTGTTATGACTGATCAGTGCCAACATAGTCATCACTGACGAGAAGTTACTGACAGGTCACCAGTCGATCAATGAAGAGAAATTTTTGCCGGTTAGTGATGACACATTCTATGGTAGTGGATGTCTATTTTTCAGGAAAGAAGCACATGGAATTATTACTGCTAATCCACAATTTTTTTCATGAAAATGAGGCACAATGGTACTTATCAATTTTTAAGGTGATACATACCAGCGAGAAACTATCTTTCCATCCTTTGCATCCGCATGTTGCACACAACTGATAAGTTTTATTCCATCCTTTGCATCCACATGTTGCACACAGCAGATACATTTTATTTTAATGTTCCATGCGGCCACAGAAGCTGCCGAACATTTTACATGGAGTACACACACAAAAATTGGGGAAAAGGGTACATAAAAATATAAACTCGTTACAAACTGCTCCACGAAAGATACTTCACCATGCATAGTTCTTCATTAGCGGACTTGTACACATCGGAATCATATTCAGATCTTCACGCCATCGATGGCTAGTGTCCCTGTGGCATAAGTGTCATGATATTTTTCCATGTAGTCGTGGAGCTTGATCTTCATGTATTGCGCAGGCCTCTTGTCATCCACCAGCTCTGACACCGGCTCAAGCTCTGTCTCTAGCTCCAATGTATAGACCAGGACGAACGACAAGCGCTCTTTCTCTGCATTGGTCACAACCCTATGCACCAGGCTCTTGAAGAACCCATTGCTCAAAATCTGCATGCACCAGGATGGAAAATGGAATAGAGAGATGTATCATATCTCAGCTTTACAACCCACAAGACAAGGTCAAACAATTATACATGTAGCTGCCTACAGCCCTACACACACAGTACGTACCTCCATTATATCTCCTACGTTCATGACCAATGCATTTGGAACGATGGGCACGTTGTACCAGACGCCGTTTTTCTGAAGCTGGAGCCCCTCAGCGTCGGCGAAGTTGACTGTGATTATGGAGCCGTCGATGTGGGCCTTGAGGCCCAAGACGTGGTCCGGCCTTGGACACTGAGGGTAGTAGTTGAATATAGCTTGGGTGATGGAGTTGTCGCCGATCATGTTTACCAGGTGTTCCTCTTGTAAATTGAGCATCTTGGCCATGTTTCGAAAGACAAGGTTAGCCGCCGCTTTGCACTTGATGGTGTACTCAGACAGGATGTCTCTGCACAATTATGGATGGTAATTAAGACAATTGTATTGGGTTACTCATCAACTGCCGGAGCGCTGACGTATAAGTTTGAGAAAATAGATGCCGCTTTAGGCATGCATGATGCATGATCAGAGTCTCCAGCAGCATGCACCATGTACTCCCTCTGTAAAGAAATATGGTAAAAGCCTAGAGCTAGACGGCAAGTACCTGAAAGAAGGGGGTTGTGTTGGCCACAGTCTGTAGGTTCTCAGGGACTCGGGTTCCACTAGGAGATTGAGCCGGTCGTTCCAGTCAAGGACCTGATTCTCTTTCACGACCATGTCGTTACCGTATCCATCCATGCCCAGCTTCTCGCCGTCGACAATGTTTGAGTACTTCTGTTTCTCTTCCAGCGGGAGGTTGAAGAACTCTCTCGTAACCTTCATCGCCTCGGCAAGAAAGCTAGGCTCCATTCCATGTCCAACAGCCCGGAGAAACATCGGCCGGAGATGAGACGGTGACCACTAGCTTCATCACAATCACATGAAAGAAATGACAACGCAAAGAAGTTTAATTACCAGGAAGAGGTCCCAGTTCTCCAAGGCGGACCGCAGCTTGTCGAACTCTTCGGCGCTGCCGGCAGACAGCCGGCTGAGGTCGATGATGGGGATGGGCTCGGGCATCTCGGAGACCGCCGCGGCAGGACGGTCTTGCACAGGAAGGACGTACTGGCTCGGTGGCTCCTGCACGCCGGCGCCCACCAGCTCTTGCACGATCGGAGGTACCTCGAGAACCTTGAATTGCTGGTCATAAGAAGCCATGGTTGCTTGCTGTGCTGTTAGTTTTGAGCTTCCTCTTTGGTAGTTCGATCTATATATAGGCATATTATAGTAAGGAGGAACGTTTTTTTTTCTGTGCGCACTGTGCCGTACGGCTATCATTTCTCCGTTGATGATTTTTCTTGTACTGCACTATTCCACTTAACTGGTCGCTGGCATATTAGAAAGGAACTGGTCGCTGGCTGGTCCCGTTTGTCTGGATTGTCTGAACCTTTCCATATCCAGAGTTTTTTTCCCCAAACAGTCCATGCATGCAGACAACTAGGAAGATTTGGGAACATCCTATGAGAATTCTCTCACCAACCTCATTGCCCCATTATCTCCAGCTTCACACGCAGCCGGGTTTTTTTTTTTTTTGCGAATAGGCTGTACTGATGTAGCCAGTCGTTAGTGAGAATCCATATATCCTTATCTATATCTATATCTATATATACCTATACTTATATTTATACTTACCTACTATTAAAGGGAATAGGTATTCTTAGTTTGGTCCCGTTTTGTTTGGTCCCATTTTTTCGTATCTTCGTCCGTCCGTCTTTCCTTTTCTCGTAAGTCAAAAGTGTCTTTGTACGTCACGATTGATTGTTTTTGGCTTCTGGTCTGTTCACCCATCGCTTGGTTGGGCCTCAGCCCGTTAAATTAAACACGGCTGAACCGTGCGCTGTAAGCTGGCCCAGCTACCAGGCCTGCTGCGCGCTATAAGCCGGCCCAACTACACTGGCAGCCCACGCAAAAAATAAGCGTTTCATCATGGGTTTCGAAACGCATGACCTGTGGTCTATCCATAGATGGTACGTACCATCTAGCTACATCACTTTTGTGTTAAATAGAGACACAAAGGTTGGTTTTGTTTAGTCCCACCTCGGTTTCTTGCACACAATATAACCAGTTTATATACATTTTTAAGTTTCATGGTTATCAAGGGGTTGTCCCAAAAATAAAGAAAGAAGATTCAAGGAAGGAAAGGAAATCGAGAAACGGAAAATAATTGAGGGAAAAATCATGCCACCTTTGAAAAAGTAAATAAGGAAAGCAAATTGAGGGGAAATCGTGCGATTGTGTGCTCAAAGAGGTGTGAGACCTTCGAGCCATTGCCAGCCACACATGGGTGGACTGCATGAGGCAAGAATGAAGCAGCATAAGGCCACACACCAATGTGTTGCAGCCTACTGAAAGACAAGATCAATAGCCTGTGGATGAGCTTGCCCAGCTAAATATGAGTTGTCATTCAAAAAAAGAATGAGTCAGACTAACTCCACAAGGTCACGGTAGTATCTTTGGCATAGGGGGCTAAACCTGAATTTTTTTTGTGAGCTTTTGACGCCCGACAAAACCACAGTTGTTGAAATTCTAATGCAAGGCCTGCTTCCTGCTGCGCTGGGGATTTTTCTATGTCCATGTTGAGTTGTCGGTTGAACTAAGAATGTTAACGAAAAAATAAATATCATATATGACTTTGTTTTTAACAAGAACCGTGGTGAGCCTCAAACACTATTTTAGTACAATATTTTTAAAATCTAGAAAATATCCAAATATCCCCACTCGAACAAGCCCAAAAATATAATAGTTGTTGCGAAGTTATGCTATCTCTCTCCGAATTTTGTGACGGGTATTGGCTAAACTTTACCGAGTTCCTAATTTCTTTTAAGGAGAAGTATGTTGATGTACGTAAAGAAATATTCTATAAGATTAGCATGTCCTATTTCGACAATTTTGGATCTTAAAAAAATTGACTAAAATTTGCATGAACAATGAATGTATTTTTGCACATTATTATAAATAAACTTGAATATAAACTGTTTTTTCCCGTTACAACGCACGGGTATTTGTGCTAGTCTATATAATAAACTGTCCAAGAGAAAGAAAAGTCCAACCTAGCGCTGCTCGTTCTCCGCGTGGATATGGTGCCACTTGCCCAAAGAGAAAAGAAGATCAATCTTTGCGCTGCTATCTCGCTGAATTGTCATCGAACTTCCAGAGAAAAATCCAGAATTTTTTTTGAACGGTCTCTTTTTTTTTGAACGGTGATATTTATATTGGACATCATAAAATATAGAAATAACAATAAAACTTATATTTCCTCGGGTCAAACTTCCTCTCTATTAACACGGAAGTTTTTCCAGATATACAAAATAATAATTCAATCAGTTCTAGAACCCTGTCATCTGCCCGGCTGTTCCTAGCAATAGGATCACAACACTCTACCCACGCGGCAGGCTCTTCCCAAGTCAAATGGGAATTGAGAAAATTAAATCTCTTTCGAATGGTCAATAACAATAACAAAACGATCCCACTTTGAACATATTCTGAAGGAAAAAAAACACAGAAACAAGAATTGTTCTTGTAATCACGCTATTCAATCCTATCCACTTTAACTAAATCTGATCAATTTGCTCAGCATCAACCATTTCAACATTGAACAAATGCATGCATGAAGACAATACAAGAGAAATCATTGTTACCACACTCCACAAAAAAAAGAGCCTAGGGTTCCTCTGCCTCCCGTCGACGTTGCTGCCGGTCTGTCTCGTCTTAGGTGACCTTAGACCATGGGGCGCAGTGGATCTCGGCCCTTGCCAACGGGAGGGCTCCGTTTTTAAAATGTTTCTTGGAGTTTTGTGATAGTCCATGTCCTACTCAGGAAGACGAGATGGTGGCAGCTTTTTTAAGATGGAATAAGATTCTCCTCGCCTATCCCCCGTCCACAGATGTGTCTAGCATTGTCGATGGGCGTGTGGAGGTGTGTCTCCGGTGGTTATGCCCATGGTAGGTCTGCTCGGATCTGTTCGTCTACGTTCGTGTCGCTTCAGGTTGGATCCTTTCGATCTAGGCTACTCTTCGTCGGCGGCGGTTGCTGTGCCGGTGCGCTGGTCCTATGTGGTCTTAGCACGGCGACTTCCCGACTGTCTACAATAAATTTTGCCTGGCTCCTGCGAGGGAGGGGCGATGACGGTAGCGCGTCTTCGGCTTGCTTCAGTGCTTGTAGTCGTCGTTAGATGGTTTACGGATACGGATATAATTTTTATTATTTCCGTTGTTCTATCAAAAGGCTTTCGCCCCGCTATGTTGATATAGCAACCACCCTGCCATGATTGAAGATAAATAGATCGAAAGTTTAAAAAAAATGCATGCATGCAGATGAACAAGGTGCTGGAGACATCGAAAGACGTGAGTTCCCTTTGCATTGGCGTCCAATTCAATTTCAAGTCGTTGAACTACAACCGTGCAGCTGCAGCAAAATGGAAGAACCGCGATTCACGGCCCATTCCTTGTGTTTACAAGTTCTAATTGGTCAAATGATCCACGGGTACCAAAGAATATGCCGTTGGTGTTTTGGAACCGATGTCATTGAACAGCGAATTGTCATTTCCCAACTCAAATGCAAGTTTTTCTTTTTCTTTTTTTAGGGAAAGGCCATCATGGCTAGCTTTATTTATAATTTAACCAACGCTTACATCGTCCGCTAAAAGTTCTAAAATAAATGCCGGAGGTGAGTCCAACCACAAGTTCAGTGGATCTACACGTCCATTTTGCGCTAGCACGTGAGCTACCATATTAGATTCACGATTACAATGCTTTAAAATGACCTTCCCGAAATTGAGTAACAGTAACCGGCAATCCTCCAGAATTGGAGCTGCTATTGTGGAGTGGCCTGTATTTTGCTGTAGACTTTCGACAAGATTCAAACAGTCCATCTGTACCAGAATGGAGTTGCAGCCAACAGAATTAGCAAGTTTTAGACCTTCTACTAGGGCTGCAGCTTCGGCAGTAAAAGCATCTGGCACATGATCAAGCTTTGCTGTAGCCGCACAGACGAACATACCCGCACTATCTCGGATGACTGCATCACACGCACCCATATTATCATCATCCGAAAACGCAGCATCAACATTCAGAGCCAGTTGATTTTGTAGAGGTTTTTTCCATCTGTTCAAATGCGGAGTTACAGGCATTTTACACGACGCCCGTACAAAATTCAGAGCTAAAGCTCGGATAGGCTGACCCGTCCGCGTGGGAGGTTGAACTGGTTCCTGTCGAACAATAAGCCTCCGTTGCCACCATAAGTACCAACTCGCGATAGATACCAGCTCAGGTAGCTCCACCACATCCATGTAGTTTATTTGGTGCGTGGAGTCACAAAGAAGAATCTCCAGTATCTCTGCACCTGTACGCCCTGGCACTGCTAGTTTGTTTATGAGTTCATGCAGTCCAAGACTTGTCCAAATCTCTTTGGCTCGCCCACATTTAAAAAGCAAATGCGCTGTGTCTTCAGCAAACAGAGAGCATATAGGACATTGTGCAGAGTTTGAGATATGTTTGTTTGCTAAAACACAGCAGCATGGTATAGCATTGTGTAGGCATCTCCACAAGAATATTTTTACCTTACCCGGGACTTTCAAACTCCATAGCCTCTTCCATACTGGATGAGGGCAGGATCCTTGTACGCCGAATAGATTTGCATTTTTTGATTCATAACTGACCTCCCACTGTTTATAATACGCAGACCGGACGCTAAAAATGCCCGACTTGGTGAGGTGCCAGGCTATAAAATCCTCTGTATCATACTGATAGATCGGAATTTGTAGAATCCTTTCCGCATCTATATGCCAGAAGTTATCCTGAATCAAAGTTTCATCCCAGTCACCATTAGATGGATCTATGAGCTCATTGACTATAGTAAGGAGACAGTTACCTCTTGGAGTAATAATCTTCCTCGAACTACTGTTGGGGATCCAACAATCATCCCAGATATTGATTTTCAAACCGTTTCCCACTCTCCAAATGCAACCATTCTTAACTGTTTGAATGCCTGACCATATGCTCTGCCATATATAAGATGATACCTTTTTTAGAGCACAATTCAAAAGATCACCAGAAGGATAATATTTGGCTCTCAACACCTTTGCACAAAGGGAGTCATAATTTTCAATAAGCCTCCAGCACTGTTTGGCAAGCATTGCTACATTAAAACTGTGGATATCCCGGAAACCCATACCTCCCCAAAGCTTGGGTATGCACATTCCACCAAGCGAACCAATGTAATTTGCGTTGGTCCTCTCCGTCACCCCACCAAAAGTGCGATATAGTATCAGTGATCCCCTTGCAGATTTTCTTTGGGAATTTGAATACACTCATCGCAGATTTTCTATTTACTTCAGCCCAAATGCAAGTTTTTCTTAACCCCAGTACGTGTGGCGCTTGTTTGGCTTAAGTTCAGTGGTGTTGGACCACAAAGCCGTCGTTATCCCCATAAATTTATAAGGATTTTCTTACCCAGTATGCGGCGTGGCGGGTTAGTATGGTCATGTTCAACACCAAAATGGCTGGCCCTCTCAGCAAAATGGTCAGATTTGGTTGAAACTTCAAACTACGAGTATTGTTTGCTGGGCTTCCTGGTAAGTGCCACACATCAGGTACGAGTATAAGCCAACTCCAAAAATTTGTGATGGCAAATTTAGTTACGTGAGTATGGAAACTTTAGTTGACAAGCATGACAACTTCGTGCTTCAGTTTATTTTCGACAGAAACTTGTCGTGTATCACTAAAATTTGTCATCCTTACATCACTGAAATTGTCATGAAAAAATGACAAGACTGGAATGCCATGACCCTGACGTGTGGCATTATTATTTAGGTTAAAGAAAAGGTCATGATACCTGCGCGGCTGCCTTTTCCCACCCACACTAGCCACACAACGGGGAATCCTATTCCGCGCGTAGGTCGCTACTACACGCTACATAGCAACCTAGCGTGTACCCCTCTAGTGCACCTGGTCCTCTGCTAGGCCCACCCATTTCGGTTTTTCCCATACCGGTTTTAGTTATGTTCTAGAACCTTCCCTGAACCGGTTACTTTTTCATTGTTTTTTCTTCCTTTGCTTTTTAGTTTTTCCTTCCTATTTTTCATTTATTCTTTTCTTTTTTGTTTCTCTTTTTTTTGCAAACATATTTTTAGATTCGTGATTTTTTTCCTTTTTTCTTCCTATTCACAATATGAGTATGGCCTTTTGTTCATAACACTGAATAACTATTGTTTTCTCATGAACAAGCTCCTTGCAATTTCTATGCAATGGGCTAAAGTGTACAAAACTCCAAAGTGAATTATAACAATAAATACAAAGGTAATATGCTGATTAAAAAGTACCATAACTTTTGCAAAGTTTTCACCAGATATTTTAACCTCATTATTTATTGGTCATTTAGGTCGTAGTAGTTATTGCATCAATTCGCAACAACATGCAATCACGTCGGTATCCTTGTGATCAACTTTTAACCACAATCCCGGAAAATTAGTGTTCGACAATTTAATCAAAATTCCCAAAAAATACACTTACTTGACCAACTTTCTCTACATCTTATAACTTGTATGACATTCATAACTGAGTTGGGCATTCCAGTTTTCTTTCTTTCTGTCTTTTTACTTCTTATAGTTTTACTTCCAATATTTGTCCGAATCACAGAAGAAGTATCCGACTTTAAGAGTGGCGTGAGCCCCAAACTTTCCTAGGTGTGTAAGTCTCATTACATCCTTCGAATTTGTTCTTTCTCTTTAAGTTTTCACCATCAACTGACGACTGATCTTTTTCCGGATCCTATGCATTCCAGTCTTATACCTAGTTGAACGCTTCACTAGAACTTGCAAGCAAATACTTCTTTAGATATCACATATCTTTTAGTCTTTTTTGTTTCTGAAAACAATTTCAGTTTCAAGAATATCACATGACTATCCCAAACATTTTTAAGTTCAGATTTCTTGGAAGCAAGTAGTCCGTAATAGGATTCTAGCCTTTTGGATCGAAGGACGTGAGTCTCATCATCCATGACATCTGTGGGAGAGAATTGAAAGCACGCAATAGGACAAAATCATTCTCGACACTTTAGAGGACGAGCATCTCATTAAGTTTACCAATTGTAAAGATTCAACCAGATAAAAAATAGCTAATCAATTTCAACAAGAACGATGGATCTGCGAGCCATTATTCCACAACCATTATGCAAGCTACACATAGAAATGTTCATAATTAGTTGCACAAATGATTAAACTTAAGTAATTCATAATTGTGCTCCCACTCAAATCAATATCTCTCATAATTAATTTTGAGTGATTCAAGACCCATATTTAATTCACCGCCATTCATGTTGACATCACTGATGACGTGAACTTCAATCGGCAGGCCAACTTGGCGAATCTCAACGTGACTCTTGTTCATCTTTAGATGCTTCGTGCTCCGAGCTCAGGACAACTGCTAGAACTTCAAGAGAACCAAGTGTTTCCATCATGAGGTCTGATCTTCACTCGGCTTACACCTCACGATTCGTTCATACTCATGTGGGCATGATGTACCCGGGAATGCTACGTGTTATAGACGGTTGCTACACTAGAAAGAGCACTAAAAACTTGATATTTTCAATGAGAGATCACCCTAATAAAAACGGCCACTGCACAATCAAAAGGGTGCAATCAGAAAGGGATAAACGTCTCAGGAAATTCATAATAGCATGATATGGTATAGCCCTTGGCGCCGGGGATGTCTTCATGGTCCTCCAGGGTCTTCATGAAACTTCTCTGAAGTGCTGTCGTGGCAACAATCTTGATCCCATCCGCCTGGTGAAGCCTCCTTGCGTCGGGGTCCTCCGTAACATGTTTGTCACTCCCGTCAATAAAAAAGTTAAAATAACGAGGTTGACACGTGGGTCATTAAAGTGACAATCCTTTGGCTCTAGCCATCATGTTGTACTATGATGCGAGGCCACTTAACGTTACATCATATAAGCATCTCATACATAAATTCATTATCATGACGAAGGCTATACCACATCACATGCATCCTGCAAAACCAAGTTAGATGGCCTCTAATTGGTTTGGGAAATTTAAATTTACGTGGCTTCTATGGTTAACGAAGAACACTAGCTACCTACGTCCACCATCAAGTATGATTATTCTTGTTGCTAGATTAACTTTGGGGTGTGTGTGAGGGAAGAGACTTAACTAAAAATCTCTAGCCTCACACTAAAATTCGTCCAAATGCGTGACCCCTATGAAGATCAAACATCTCCATGCCCTCTCGTGTTTGCGATGGTTTACTATTCTTTACTATGATGTAGCCCAAAGAACTGTGAACAAATCATTGATAGCCAGAGTCAATCGATTGTCAGATCTCTGTAGAAAGCTATATCATGCTGCCCACGAACTAAACTGAAGCAACACTCGTGGGAAGCAAACAAGAACATCAAGTAGAAGATCTTATCTTTTACTCGCACAATTTAAGCTCTAGAACTCATCTAGTTCTTAATCCTTTTGGCAATTCATTACTAAAGCTTGTGTGCAATACCCTAACAATCACATGTGATCTAGATCAAAACCTGCATCTACTCATAGAACCGTTCATGATGCCACTATTGGAAAACGTAGTAGAAAACAAAAAAATCACCCTACGGTCAAGGTCCCGTATCACTATGAAGATGTATTCGAGGTTAGATCAGATCGTTAACAACTTTGAGATGCAGCCAAAACCATGGTTCACCTTCGAGCCAGGACCCTAGAATGCATGCTTAAAATTACCACCAGCCCCCTGGGCCTTGAGGCTAGCCCAATGTCATGCCTCTCGTGTGATGGGACCCCGCGGACTATTGTATCGTCACCAATGCCACAGGTGCATCCGGCTCGTTCACGCTTCCAAGCCCAAGAATTCCTAAATAGGAGTTTGTAGGAAGAAATGGTGGCCAATATACTAAAGGGGTCCAAAGCAAATGATGGCATCAGATACGACCATGCTAGGTCATACCGGCAGTTGTAGCAGGCTTAGGAAGTTGCGAAATCGCCCAAATCTTTTGTGATTCTTCATGGACTTCGTCTCTGTTTGTTCCCATGTTTTCCTTGACCACCAAAGGAGGTATTGGGATTGGATTTGGCTCATCTAGAGCCCTTTGATAAAAAAGGGAGGAGCTACATCAACGGAGGAGACTCGAGGTGGCCTCCTATATATGCACCTCCAACACTAGTCGTCGAGCATCTTTGCCAACCATTGTGATCCAAGATCGATATCCATAACCTCAATTGTTGCTCAAAGACCACCTCCATAGATGAAGGGACAAGATGAGAATAAGGAAGAGGAGGCTTCACCACTACGTCACACTGGCCTTCAGGCCGGTGCCATATCCATCTACACCGCCATGCCTTTCTCTTTCCTTGACTCGGTATCAGCTTGTATCATGTCTGTCCCTTCTATGTTTCCCCTTTTAATGTTTGAGTAGTTGTATTAGTTCTTGAGGATATGGATGACTTCCATGATTAGAATTGAATTCCTATAAGAGATCATATCATCCTCTTTTCTATGTGTTTGAGTAGTTGTATTAGTTCTTGAGGATATTAATTTCCTCATGATGTTATGAAGGTCGACCACTCAGCACTAGCCACTTTTGTCTTGAGGGATTTATTATTGGTGTGATGGTAGGCTCGCGAAGGTTTGTAGTGATAGTACCTATCTCCCTCCTTCCCTGAACATTGAAATAAGGGAATAACAGAAAACCCTAAAGCTGTATGTCGCGTTCACGGGAAATCCCTTAATCACCATTGTGAAAACCGGCATGGGGAAACTAAAGGAAATATGCCCTAGAGGCAATAATAAAGTTGTTATTTTATATTTCCTTATTCATGATAAATGTTTATTATTCATGCTAGAATTGTATTGATTGGAAACCTAAATACATGTGTGAATACATAGACAGACACCGTGTCCCTAGTGAGCCTCTACTTGACTAGCTCGTTGATCAAAGATGGTTAAGGTTTCCTAGACATGGACATGAATTGTCATTTGATAACGAGATCACATCATTAGGAGAATGATGTGATGTACAAGACCCATCAGTTAGCTTAGCATTATGATCGTTCAGTTTTATTGCTATTGCTTTCTTCCTGTCAAATACATATTCCTTCGACTATGAGATTATGCAACTTCCGGATACCGGAGGAATGCCTTGTGTGCTATCAAACATCAAAGCGTAACTGGGTGACTATAAAGATGATCTACATGTATCTTCGAAGGTGTTTGTTGAGTTGGCATAGATCGAGATTAGGATTTGTCACTCCGAGTATCGGAGAGGTATCTTGTCAGAGCCCTAGAATTTCATTGCAAATAGTTGCACAAGCATCCATGCATCATGTCCAAATTTCTTTGAAAGTTGAAATGGGGATTGTTCAAACCCTAACACCAAATGAATTCAACTAGGTTCAATAAAAATATTTTCAATGAACCCAAATGCCCTTTAGAAAAGTCCATGATTTTTGTTAAAGGTGAAAACCTCTGCCAAAAATGATGCACATATTTCTAGGCCATTCTGGATTTTTGAATTGGATCTTATTGTATTTGACTTTGGGCATTTAAATACTATAAATAATTTAAATGTTCAAATAATGTTGGAACTATTTTTGAGCCACTGAAATAATTCAGCAAGTGTCCAGGAATATTTTCAGGATTCATAGAAGTGATTTGGTGTTGCTACTAAATCAAAAACAAATTTGCAAATTAGAAAACAGAACAAAGTAGAAATTAAAAGAGAGAGAGAGAGAACTCACCGCGGCCCAGCTTACCTAGAGGCCCAGCAGAGGCCCAGCCCACTGGCCTTTGCCAGTCACCACCTACCTCCCGCCAGGAGGACAGCACGCGCGTGGCCGCCCCGTGCAAGCACGCGCCCCGCGCCCCCGCCACCTCCTGCTTCCCGCCGCTGCCCCAACGCGTCTGGACGACGCCACGCATCACCCCGGACCCTCTCTCCCACTCCCTTGTCCGCGTCTCCTCCTCTCTCTCGCTCGACACCTCATGCCTGTGTGAGCTCGCCGATGCCGATCGCCATACCCGTAGACAGAGCCACCCCCTCGCCTCTCCGACACGTCCCCGAGCTCCGCATCATCGTCCTCTTCGTCCACGCTGAGCCAAGCAACCAGGGAAGCACCGCATCGCCGTCCCTGACGTCTTCTTAAACCTCGATGCCGGCGATCCCCGCCGCTTGATTCATCGCGTCCAGAGCTTCCCCGGCCCCGCCGTCTGCACCGGCCGACTCACCGTGAGCCACTGACCTTCTGCCCTAACTCAGCATGGTCGTCCCCATGCCGTAGTGTCGTTCCCCACGAGCACTGAAATTTGTCATCCTGACATCACTGAAATTGTCATGAAAAAATGACAAGACTGGAATGCCATGACCCTGACGTGTGGCATTATTATTTGGGTTAAAGAAAAGGCCATGATACCTGCGCGGCTGCCTTTTCCCACCCACACTAGCCACACAACGGGGAATCCTATTCCGCACGTAGGTCGCTACTACACGCTACATAGCAACCTAGCGTGTACCCCTCTAGTGCACCTGGTCCTCTGCTAGGCCGACCCATTTCGGTTTTTCCCATACTAGTTTTAGTTATGTTCTAGAACCTTCCCTGAACCGGTTACTTTTTTATTGTTTTTTCTTCCTTTGCTTTTTAGTTTTTCCTTCCTATTTTTCATTTATTCTTTTCTTTTCTGTTTCTCTTTTTTTGCGAACATATTTTTACATTCGTGATTTTTTTTCCTTTTTTCTTCCTATTCACAATATGAGTATGGCCTTTTGTTCATAACACTGAACAACTACTGTTTTCTCATGAACAAGCTCCTTGCAATTTCTATGCAATGGGCTAAAGTGTACAAAACTCCAAATTGAATTATAACAATAAATACAAAGGTAATATGCTGATTAAAAAGTATCATAACTTTTGCAAAGTTTTCACCAGATATTTTAACCTCATTATTTATTGGTCATTTAGGTCGTAGTAGTTATTGCATCAATTCGCAACAACATGCAATCACGTCAGTATCCTTGTGATCAACTTTTAATCACAATCCCGGAAAATTAGTGTTCAACAATTTAATCAAAATTCCCAAAAAATACACTTAGTTGACCAACTTTCTCTACATCTTATAACTTGTATGACATTCATAACTGAGTTGGGCATTCCAGTTTTCTTTCTTTCTGTCTTTTTACTTCTTATAGTTTTACTTCCAATATTTCTCCGAATCACAGAAGAAGTATCCGACTTTAAGAGTGGCGTGAGCCCCAAACTTTCCTAGGTGTGTAAGTCTCATTACATCCTTCGAATTTGTTCTTTCTCTTTAAGTTTTCACCATCAACTGACGACTGATCTTTTTCCGGATCCTATGCATTCCAGTCTTATACCTAGTTGAACACTTCACTAGAACTTGCAAGCAAATACTTCTTTAGATATCACATATCTTTTAGTCTTTTTTGTTTCTGAAAACAATTTAACTTTCAAGAATATCACATGACTATCCCAAACATTTTTAAGTTCAGATTTCTTGGAAGCAAGTAGTCCGTAATAGGATTCTAGCCTTTTGGATCGAAGGACGTGAGTCTCATCATCCATGACATCTGTGGGAGAGAATTGAAAGCACGCAATAGGACAAAATCATTCTCGACACTTTAGAGGACGAGCATCTCATTAAGTTTACCAATTGTAAAGATTCAACCAGATAAAAAATAGCTAATCAATTTCAACAAGAATGATGGATCTGCGAGCCATTATTCCACAACCATTATGCAAGCTACACATAGAAATGTTCATAATTAGTTGCACAAATGATTAAACTTAACTAATTCATAATTGTGCTCCCACTCAAATCAATATCTCTCATAATTAATTTTGAGTGATTCAAGACCCATATTTAATTCACCGCCATTCATGTTGACATCACTGATGACGTGAACTTCAATCGGCAGGCCAACTTGGCGATCAAATCTCAACGTGACTCTTGTTCATCTTTAGATGCTTCATGCTCCGAGCTCAGGACAACTGCTAGAACTTCAAGAGAACCAAGTGTTTCCATCATGAGGTCTGACCTTCACTCGGCTTACACCTCACGATTCGTTCATACTCATGTGGGCATGATGTACCCGGGAATGCTACGTGTTATAGACGGTTGCTACACTAGAAAGAGCACTAAAAACTTGATATTTTCAATGAGAGATCACCCTAATAAAAACGGCCACTGCACAATCAAAAGGGTGCAATCAGAAAGGGATAAACGTCTCAGGAAATTCATAATAGCATGATATGGTATAGCCCTTGGCGCCGGGGATGTCTTCATGGTCCTCCAGGGTCTTCATGAAACTTCTCTGAAGTGCTGTCGTGGCAACAATCTTGACCCCATCCGCCTGGTGAAGCCTCCTTGCGTCGGGGTCCTCCGTAACATGTCTGTCACTCCCGTCAATAAAAAAGTTAAAATAACGAGGTTGACACGTGGGTCATTAAAGTGACAATCCTTTGGCTCTAGCCATCATGTTGTACTATGACGCGAGGCTACTTAACGTTACATCATATAAGCATCTCATACATAAATTCATTATCATGACGAAGGCTATACCACATCACATGCATCCTGCAAAACCAAGTTAGATGGCCTCTAATTGGTTTGGGAAATTTAAATTTACGTGGCTTCTATGGTTAACGAAGAACACTAGCTACTTACGTCCACCATCAAGTATGATTATTCTTGTTGCTAGATTAACTTTGGGGTGTGTGTGAGGGAAGAGACTTAACTAAAAATCTCTAGCCTCACACTAAAATTCGTCCAAATGCGTGACCCCTATGAAGATCAAACATCTCCATGCCCTCTCGTGTTTGCGATGGTTTACTATTCTTTACTATGATGTAGCCCAAAGAACTGTGAACAAATCATTGATAGCCAGAGTCAATCGATTGTCAGATCTCTGTAGAAAGCTATATCATGCTGCCCACGAACTAAACTGAAGCAACACTCGTGGGAAGCAAACAAGAACATCAAGTAGAAGATCTTATCTTTTACTCGCACAATTTAAGCTCTCGAACTCATCTAGTTCTTAATCCTTTTGGCAATTCATTACTAAAACTTGTGTGCAATACCCTCACAATCACATGTGATCTAGATCAAAACCTGCATCTACTCATAGAACCGTTCATGATGCCACTATTGGAAAACATAGTAGAAAACAAAAAAAATCGCCCTACGGTCAAGGTCCCGGATCACTATGAAGATGTATTCGAGGTTAGATCGGATCGTTAACAACTTTGAGATGAAGCCAAATCCATGGTTCACCTTCGAGCCATGACCCTAGAATGCCTGCTTAAAATTACCGCCAGCCCCCTGGGCCTTGAGGCTAGCCCAATGTCATGCCTCTCGTGTGATGGGACCCCTCGGACTGTTGTATCGTCACCAATGCCACAGGTGCATCCGGCTCGTTCACGCTTCCAAGCCCAAGAATTCCTAAATAGGAGTTTGTAGGAAGAAATGGTGGCCAATATACTAAAGGGGTCCAAAGCAAATGATGGCATCAGATACGACCATGCTAGGTTATACCGGCAGTTGTAGCAGGCTTAGAAAGTTGTGAAATCGCCCAAATCTTTCGTGATTCTTCATGGACTTCGTCTCTGTTTGTTCCCATGTTTTCCTTGACCACCAAAGGAGGTATTGGGATTGGATTTGGCTCATCTAGAGCCCTTTGATAAAAAAGGGAGGAGCTACATCAACGGAGGAGACTCGAGGTGGCCTCCTATATATGCACCTCCAACACTAGTCGTCGAGCATCTTTGCCAACCATTGTGATCCAAGATCGATATCCATAACCTCAATTGTTGCTCCAAGACCACCTCCATAGATGAAGGGACAAGATGAGAATAAGGAAGAGAAGGCTTCACCACTACGTCACACTAGCCTTCAGGCCGGTGCCATATCCACCAACACCGCCATGCCTTTCTCTTTCCTTGACTCGGTGTCAGCTTGTATCATGTATGTCCCTTGTATGTTTCCCCTTTTAATGTTTGAGTAGTTGTATTAGTTCTTGAGGGTATGGATGACTTCCATGATTGGAATTGAATTCCTATAAGAGATCATATCATCCTCTTTTCTATGTGTTTGAGTAGTTGTATTAGTTCTTGAGGATATTAATTTCCTCATGATGTTATGAAGGTCGACCACTCAGCACTAGCCACTTTTGTCTTGAGGGATTTATTATTGGTGTGACGGTAGGCTCGCGAAGGTTTGTAGTGATAGTACCTATCTCCCTCCTTCCCTGAACATTGAAATAAGGGAATAACAGAAAACCCTAAAGCTGTATGTCGCGTTCACGGGAAAGCCCTTAATCACCATTGTGAAAACCGGCATGGGGAAACTAAAGGAAATATGCCCTAGAGGCAATAATAAAGTTGTTATTTTATATTTCCTTATTCATGATAAATGTTTATTATTCATGCTAGAATTGTATTGATTGGAAACCTAAATACATGTGTGAATACATAGACAAACACCGTGTCCCTAGTGAGCCTCTACTTGACTAGCTCGTTGATCAAAGATGGTTAAGGTTTCCTAGACATGGACACGAATTGTCATTTCATAACGAGATCACATCATTAGGAGAATGATGTGATGGACAAGACCCATCAGTTAGCTTAGCATTATGATCGTTCAGTTTTATTGCTATTGCTTTCTTCCTGTCAAATACATATTCCTTTGACTATGAGATTATGCAACTTCCGGATACTGGAGGAATGCCTTGTGTGCTATCAAACATCACAGCGTAACTGGGTGACTATAAAGATGATCTACATGTATCTCCGAAGGTGTTTGTTGAGTTGGCATAGATCGAGATTAGGATTTGTCACTCCGAGTATCGGAGAGGTATCTTGTCAGAGCCCTAGAATTTCATTGCAAATAGTTGCACAAGCATCCATGCATCATGTCCAAATTTCTTTGAAAGTTGAAATGGGGATTGTTCAAACCCTAACACCAAATGAATTCAACTAGGTTCAATAAAAATATTTTCAATGAACCCAAATGCCCTTTAGAAAAGTCCATGATTTTTGTTAAAGGTGAAAACCTCTACCAAAAATGATGCACATATTTCTAGGCCATTCTGGATTTTTGAATTAGATCTTATTGTATTTGACTTTGGGCATTTAAATAATATAAATAATTTAAATGTTCAAATAATGTTGGAACTATTTCTGGGCCACTGAAATAATTCAGCAAGTGTCCAGGAATATTTTCAGGATTCATAGAAGTGATTTGGTGTTGCTACTAAATCAAAAACAAATTTGCAAATTAGAAAACAGAACAAAGTAGAAATTAAAAGAGAGAGAGAGAGAACTCACCGCGGCCCAGCTTACCTAGAGGCCCAGCAGAGGCCCAGCCCACTGGCCTTTGCCACTCACCACCTACCTCCCGCCAGGAGGACAACGCGCGCGTGCCCGCTCCGTGCGAGCACGCGCCCCGCCACCTCCTGCTTCCCGCCGCTGCCCCGACGCGTCTGGACGACGCCACGCATCACCCCGGACCCTCTCGCCCACTCACTTGTCCTCGTCCCCTACTCTCTCTCGCTCGACACCTCATGCCCGTGCGAGCTCGCCGACGCGGATCGCCGTACCCGTAGCCAGAGCCACCCCCTCGCCTCTCCGACGCGTCCCCGAGCTCCGCATCGTCGTCCTCTTCGTCCACGCTGAGCCAAGCAACCAGGGAAGCACCGCATTGCCGTCCCTGACGTCTTCTTCAACCTCGGTGCCGGCGATCCCCGCCGCTTGATTCATCGCGTCCAGAGCTTCCCCGGCCCCGCCGTCTACACCGGCCGACTCACCGTGAGCCACTGACCTTCTCCCCTAACTCAGCATGCTCGTCCCCATGCCATAGCATCGTTCCCCACGAGCACCGAAGCCACCGTCCACCATTGCTGCTGCACGCATAGCCCACGTGCTCCCCTGGCCTCACCATGCTGCTCTTAGTGCTCCCCGTGTCTAGCAGGTGCTGCCCAGCCTCTCCATTTTCTCACTGATGCACCGTAGCGACGCGCCCGTGCACCACTGAACACCACCGCCGCCAAAGCTCGTCGCCGGCATGAGTTCCGGTGACCCCGCGACCTCCCACTTGGTTCTCTGGATGCGCGAGAGCAAGGGCTATCCCCTGGTGCCCTCAGCGTGCCAAGCTGACGCCTCTAGTGCAAGTCTGGCGTCCCCCCCCGCCGTGTCCTGTGGTCGCCGCCGGCTGGTCTCCGGTGGCTGACGTGGCACCGTCATTAGGGACTAATTACCCTGCTAATTATCCCACTCTCCAACTGACATATGGGCCCCGCGCCCAAATTAACCCTGGGATTTATTCCCTGATTATTTTAGATTAATCCAGTGGCCCCATGCGTCAGCTTTGACCCTGCTGACGTGGCCGTTGACCAGGGCCACATGTCAGCTACACTAGCTAGCTCTATGACACTACCAGTGGGTCCCACGCATCAGGTTTGACCTGGACCGTGCCCCGTTGACCAGCTGACATCATGATGATGTTAGGCTGACGTGGTAATCCTTTTCTGAAATTTAAATAAATCTTAAATGATTTGTTTAATTCAGAAAATATCCAAAACTTTGAAAAATCATAGAAATTCAATCATAACTCCAAACAAGATAAATTATATATGAAAAATGATCAGAAAAATCCAATCTATCCATTCATGCTATTTCCATGCATGTTTGAGCAACTTATGCCTGCTGAACAGGTTAAAACAAATGTTGGCATTTAAATAATCACATATGGAGTTTGAATTTGAACCTTTGGTTCAAACCAACTTCATTTAAATCATTGCTAGTAGCATTACCTCAAATCACAGCATATTGTCATGTCATGATCATGCATCATATTGTGCATCGCATTGATTGTGTTCTTCCTTGTTTGCCAGTAATTGTCCCCTCTGGGTAGACGACGTTCCGACGATGAGATCGATGACCCCGATGAAGAACTATACTATCTTCAGAAGTGCCAGGCAAGAAAAAACCCCTTGTTCATTCCGATACAATCCTATTCTCTCACTCCTGCTATCTTTTACTGCATTAGGACAACAACAATTCAACTGTTACATGCTGCGGTAGCTGAACCCCTTTCCTCTGCATGACCTGTCATTGCCACAGTAAATAGATGAAACCCACTAGCATGAGTAGGAGTTGTTTAAGCCCTGATGTGCCTACTCATTCATGATTGTTTGTCATGCCTGCTACTGCTTAGAGTTGAGTCAGGTCCGATTCATCGGGGATGAATTGGAATGTGGTGAACATGTCCTACTGTTGAGAGCTAAGTGTGTGAACACGATTTGGTAAAGGTAGTGGTGAGAGGCCATGTAGGAGTACATGGTGGGTTGTCTCATTGCAGCCGTCCTCAGGAACTGAGTTCTGTGTTTGTGATCCATGAACAATTACTACCACACATTGGGCTCCGGGCGCTCCAAGCTCTCTCGACTTATTAATCAACCTGATCTCTGTCCAGGAGTTGCAACTAGTTTCTGGTGTTTGTAGGTAGTGTTAGTAGTCTACTAGGTGGCACCCGATACAGGTGGGCCTGGGACAGACTAGGCACAGTGGCCCGGTGTACCAAGTGGCAACTAGGTGGCACCCTGCTCACATCGTTTGGGGCCATGAGCGATACCCCGGCCGGATCTCCTTGCGGATGGAATTCGAATAGGCGATAAACCTGGACGAGAGACTTGTGTGATTAGTCAGGTCGTGGCCGACTCCCTCACCAGGCTTCCTCTTGAAGGTTGCCGAGATACACGACGTGTACATGGTGGTAAGTGGCGAGAGCGTGTGTCAAGAAGTACACCCCTGCAGGGTTATCATTATCTATTTGAATAGCCATATTCCTCGGATATGGAAACTTGGACCCCTTGCATAGTTCATAGACAAGTGAAAGTGGATACTCTAAAATGCGCAAGATAAGCGTGAGTGCTATGGATGGCGTTCTCGTAGGGAGACGGGAGCGGATCCATAGTGGTGTATTGATATGGTGAATATGTGGACTCGTGTGCGCCACCTCAAAAGAGCTACTTGCAGTCGTAGTTTAGGAAAGCCACCGAGAACAAGCTGGCTTGCTGCGGTTAAACTCCACCACCCCTTTCTTGATACTGATGCATATGTAGCTAGTTCTGATGTAAGTCTTGCTGGGTACATTTGTACTCACGTTTGCTTAATTTATGTTTTTGAAGAGAGACTTCAGTCTCACTAGTAGTTCCGCTTGGACTTCGACGTTTAGCTCGTTACCTCAGCTACGATCTTGTACCCTTGGGAGGGTCTTGTAGATAGTCAGGCTTCTTAGCCTTTTTCATTTGTAGTTGTTTGTACTCAGACAAGTTAAGCTTCCGCATGTGCTCATTTCTTGTATGACTTGTATGTTGGGTCATCAGACCCATGTTTGTAATATCTCGCTCCTCGGAGCCTAATGAATAAATACTCTGAGTCGTAGAGTCTTGTTGTGATGCCATGTTGTATTGCACATATTGAGCATATTGTGTGTATGATTGAAATGCTTGGTATGTGTGGGATCTGACAACCTAGTTGTTTATCCTTGGTAGCCTCTCTTATGGGGAAATGTAGTCTTGTGCTTCCATGAGCCATAGTAGTCCACTACAGCCCGGTTCACCGGAGTCCTGCTAGCCCAGCACTACTGCTCCGGAACACTTGACTGGCCGGCATGTGATTCACTTCGTTCCTGTGTCTGTCCCTTCGGGGAAATGTCACACGGTGACATCCGGAGTCCTGCCTAGCCTGCTACAGCCCGGTTCACCAGAGTCCTGTTAGCCCAGTGCTACAGCCCGGATTCCCACGCTGCTGACCGACATGCTCGATGTTGATTCAGGTATGCCTGTCCCCGTAAGTTAATGCCACTTTGGGTTCACGACTAGTCATGTCGGCCCGGGTTCGCTGTCAAATGGATGCTAGCGACACTATCATATACGTGAGCCAAAAGGCGCAAACGGTCCCAGGCCATGGTAAGGCGACACCCATGGGAATACCGTGCGTGAGGCCGCAAAGTGATATGAGGTGTTACCGGCTAGATCGATGTGACTTGGAATCGGGGTCCTGAAAGCTTTGATATCAGAGCCTGACTGCCTGTAGGATTACCAAGCCAAGCTGGTCGAAGTTGAGTCTAGAAATGCTTTAGTTATATAAGGGAATTGATTGTGGATGGGAACGTAAGGCTCTTTTTACTCCTTTACCTTATGCCCTTCTGCTTTGAGTCAACCTCTTCTTTTCTACGGGGGTTAAGAACTAGGCTTCTCTTCTATCTCTCAGGATGGCGTGTTACTAAACCGTAGTTGCCTAGGATTGTTGAGTTCAAGCCTCAGTTCAGTTCCTACTACTTCCATATGTTCATAGCTGGCCTCAGAACCTTGATATTGTGATGTTGAGTGGTTATGCCACCATTTTTGCAGGATGTCTCAAATCATTTTGAGCATTTATAGCCGTTATGCTGTCAGAGTCATCCCAAGTTTCTAAATAGTCTGATGCACTTGCAAATCTTTCCTCCATGTTCCCGTTGTATTTCTGGGCCAGATTAAGCACACTAATCGGTGTGTTGAGGTACTCTGTTGCCTTGACGTGTATGTTGGAGTTAGTATTATGACCCTAGGTGTCCTCAAGAATTTAGCAATGCTTCCGTATCCCCAGTGTGATGATTCTGGCCATCATTCTTGAAAGCATCCCGTGATGCCATTTAGTAGTAGGTATTCTACTCCTGGGTTTTGAACCCGAGATTCACCCTACTTCATGTTGTTAGTATTTGCTAGTTCCCTTAAGATATTAGTAACCTTGTGATAGTCCTCGAGGTCCATGGTATTTCCTTCTTCCAAATACCATGAGCCATTAAGGCAGAAGTTCTTTGAACCAAAAGATCACCATTACAGTACTCCTGAGGAGTTCTCCATTCATAATTGTGATTCTGCCAGTTCTACCTTTCTGCATGGGTTATCCGAAAGAAATATGTTGAACTCGTTCGACATACTAATCTATGCATCCACAACTCAGAAAGTTATATGTTCCTTTGAGTTGTCCCCCTTCAGTTATATTCCGACCTTCATCTATCAATTGATAGTCAAGAGTATATGAGCATTCGTTCATCGGTGCCTATCGTTCTTGTGGTCCGTCAAGCCATTCTAGTTCAGAATGACTAGGACAAACAAACTCCAGTACCTCATCCATTTCTAGGATTGGGTCAAAGTAGTTGTATTCGCAGATCAAATGCAATCAAGCTATTGGTATGTTCTACCCTGAAGTATTATCCACTTTATGTCAAGGATGTCATGAGAATTGCACCTTCCCTTATGAATTCTTTACGTAGTGATACTTCTCGCCATCATTATTCATTCCTCGGTGTCGTGTTGTCGCAACCGGAATACCGACAAGTGAATTGTGATGTGTGAAATCAATACTCCTAGCAACTGTGTTGTTTGGTAGTTAATGGACAATAACCTTATACTTAGCGTGTTGGCTATGGAATCATGATTCTAAGATAGATTGTGCTACCTAGACCATTTTCCTGGTGTACCCTTCGATCTTTGAGCTAGGATTGAATCCCTTGCTTTTCTGATCATGTCGTCTTGCCTTGAAAAGCAAGATTGTTCTCGAGCTTAGAGACATATTAGTGGTTTGTGATTTTCCGGATATCTTCTCAGAAGTACTACCAGGGTTTCCCCTGACTATTATGTTGAGCTCGTGGTCATGTTGGTTTTCCTCTAAACCATCCATTCTCCAAGATTCTGTGTTGGATACCCGTGAACTAGTTCAATAAGCTAAACAATAACTTGGAGAGTTGGAAGATGAAAGCTTGTCCCACTTAGTTCATTTTCAAAGGGATATCCTTGTGTTTGTGTTGTTGTTGGAGAAAGATGATATCTTCATCGATTGGTCCCTGTGATCAGTTGTTGGACCTATCGTCTTGCCCCAAACCTTGATTTGAGTGTGGGCCATCGTCAAATCAAATCAGAACCAACGATATTCGTAATGCTGTCTTACTCGTGGTTGATCCCTCGAGCATACACCATTATATCTTTTGGGTCTGACCAATGCTATCACATTGTTCACATAATGGTGGAAGTCCAGTGATATGGAAATTCCGATGAGTTGCTGTTGAGCCCATTGACAACATTTCATCTTGTCCATGATTCGTGCTGAACATCCAGCTAGTATTGGAAACTTCTATAAGCATTATCTTTGTGCCCCGTTCATGAAGCTTATGCTTGGATGAAAGAAGTGATTTTCTCTAATTCTTGTGCAATTGATGCAAGTTGCCGCCATGAATTTGAGAAGACTTGTTTTACCTCATCTGGAATCATTCCGAGTCAGCCATGCACGTGCAAAGTATTCCGTGGTCTGTTAGACTGATCATCTTCATTCCATATGAATTCCTTAGCACACTAAGCCACTGATTGACTTGTTCAAGGAAAAGGAGTTGTTATGCTATCCTAGGTCATGCACAAGATTCCGTTGTCCTCGATGATGGTTCCTCACCTGAATTTTGGTAGTGTTTTATTGTAAGACTACTCTATGGTCATGCTTGTCTTGGACAACATGTCCACATGTGTGTAGCAGAACCAGCTCATGTTTTGTAGCTTACTACCATAGTCCATTTCCCGAGAATATCACAACGCCATCTCGTCGATTTGTGTTGCAAACTTTCTTTCCAGACACATTGTATGAATTATCCTGTTACCAACTAGATTTGAATCTCAGGCAGATATGATGGTTGGAACTTCTTCCGAGAACTATGATATAGGTTCCAGTGGAGTGGACACACCTAGCTGGAAGCACTGTTGTTGTAGTATCTTGATTAAGCCGTTTGGTCACCTCCCATGAGGATTTCACATGACTTATTCTTGAAGTTGTTCCCTAGGGATCCTTGTGCTCTCAGTTTCTTCGATGATTCTATAACCATTGGAACGTTGGAAACACTCTCGACTGTTGAGTTCTTCCCCAGTTACCAGAATCATTCCCAACATTTGCATTTTGTTCCCAACTTGCACCTCAGTAGTTGTTGTTCAGGATCATCTTCAAAAGTGGACTTATCATGGGTCCCATCTATTTCCGATGATAAGCAAAAATCATCCATTGCATTGTCTTCAACAAGGTAGCCCACATCATTCATTCTAGCCCCGAATATGTCGTTCCCTCAAACTCCGTCAAATGATCATTTATGAATTGCCTTAGGCTGGTATAAAGAGTTTCAATGATCTCTGAATCAAAAGTAATTCTTTTTGCCACTTAAGGGAATAATTCTACGAGTCGCCCTCCCTGAGGTGCCCCGTTATGGAATCATGGCAATCAACTCCTCGCTACCTTGAAACCTATGCACCATCCTACTTAAGTGTGGGAGTGTTTCCTACCAAATTGAACTTTCATCATTTGTTCTCTCCATCCCTCTTGATGTGTGTTTGTCTCTTATATCAAGAGATGATTCAACATCTCATTCCATGAGTTGATCGTGTATCGCTTGATTTTTGAGAAGATCGATTCCTATAGAGTTTCTTTTTGTCATCGTCGTGTTGGATGGAGTTCTCAGAGCAAGACGTCGAGGCAAACGTGATGATCAAATCAACATTCTTATGAAGTGCAACCTGGATCATGAAGATTGTGCTAGCTTTGTGTCCCCTCTATCTTCTTACCTCATGTCTTGAATCTCGAAACGAGATTTTCGTTTAGCAGGGGTGAGTTGTCACAGCCCTAGAATTTCATTGTAAATAGTTGCACAAGCATCCATGCATCATGTCCAAATTTCTTTGGAAGTTGAAATGGGGATTGTTCAAACCCTAACACCAAATGAATTCAACTTGGTTCAATAAAAATATTTTCAATGAACCCAAATGCCCTTTAGAAAAGTCCATGATTTTTGTTAAAGGTGAAAACCTCTGCCAAAAATGATGCACATATTTCTAGGCCATTCTAGATTTTTGAATTAAATCTTATTGTATTTGACTTCGGACTTCGAGCATTTAAATACTATAAATAATTTAAATGTTCAAATAATGTTGGAACTATTTTTGGGCCACTAAAATAATTCAGCAAGTGTCCAGGGATATTTTCAGGATTCATAGAAGTGATTTGGTGTTGCTACTAAATCAAAAACAAATTTGCAAATTAGAAAACAGAACAAAGTAGAAATTAAAAGAGAGAGAGAGAGAGAGAACTCACCATGGCCCACCTTACCTGGAGGCCCAGCAGAGGCCCAGCCTACTGGCATCTGCCAGTCACCACCTACCTCCCGCCAGGAGGACAGTGCGTGCGTGGCTGCCCCGTGTGAGCACGCGCCCCGCCACCTCCTGCTTCCCGCCGCTGCCCCGACGCGTCTGGACGATGCCACGCATCAACCCGGACCCTCTCGCCCACTCCCTTGTCCTTGTCCCCTCCTCTCTCTCGCTCAACACCTCATGCCCGTGCGAGCTCGCCGATGCCGATCGCCGTACCCGTAGCCAGAGCCACCCCCTCGCCTCTTCGACACGTCCCCGAGCTCCGCATCGTCGTCCTCTTTGTCCACGCTGAGCCAAACAACCAGGGAAGCACCGCATCGCCGTCCCTGACGTCTTCTTCAACCTCGGTGCCGGCGATCCCCGCCGCTTGATTCATCGCGTCTAGAGCTTCCCCGGCCCCGCCGTCTGCACCGGCCAACTCACCGTGAGCCATTGACCTTCTCCCCTAACTCAGCATGCTCGTCCCCATGTCGTAGCGTCGTTCCCCACGAGCACCGAAGCCGCCGTCCGCCATTGCTGCTGCACGCATAGCCCCTGTGCTCCCCTGGCCTCACCGTGCTGCTCTTAGTGCTCCCCATGTCTAGCAGGTGATGCCCAGCCTCTCCATTTGCTCACTAATACACCGTAGCGATGCGCCCGTGCACCACCGAACACCGCCGCCACCAAAGCTCGTCGCCGGCATGAGTTCCGGTGACCCCGCGACCTCCCACCTGGTTCTCTGGATGTGCGAGAGCAAGGGCTATCCCCTGGTGCCCTCAGCGTGCCAAGCTGACGCCTCTAGCGCAAGTCTGGCATGCCCCCCGCCGTGTCCTGTGGTCGCCTCCGGCTCGTCTCTGGTGGCTGACGTGGCACCGTCGTTAGGGACTAATTACCCTGCTAATTAACCCACCCTCTCACTGACATATGGGCCCCGCACCCAAATTAACCCTGGGATTTATTCCCTGTTTATTTTAGATTAATCCAGTGGCCCCACGCGTCAGCTTTGACCCTGCTGACGTGGCCGTTCACCAGGGCCACATGTCAGCTACACTAGCCAGCTCTGTGACACTGACCAGTGGGTCCCACGCATCAGGTTTGACCTGGACCGTGCCCCGTTGACCTGCTGACGTCATGATGATGTCAGGCTGATGTAGTAATCCTCTTCTGGAATTTAAATAAATCTTAAATGATTTGTTTAATTCAGAAAATATCCAAAACTTTGAAAAATCATAGAAATTCAACCGTAACTCCAAACAAGATAAATTATATATGAAAAATGATCAGAAAAATCCAATCTATCCATTCATACTACTTCCATGAATGTTGGAGCAACTTATGCCTGCTGGTTAGGTCAAATCAAATGTTGGCATTTAAATAATCACATATGGAGTTTGAATTTGAACCTTTGGTTCAAACCAAATTCATTTAAATCATTGCTAGTTGCATTAGCTCAAATCAAAGCATATTGCCATGTCATGATCATGCATCATATTGTGCATCGCATTGATTGTGTTCTTCCTTGTTTTCCGGTAATTGTCCCCTCTCAGTAGACGACGTTCCGACGATGAGATCGATGACACCGATGAAGAATTATACTATCTTCAGAAGTGCCAGGCAAGAAAAAACCCCTTGTTCATTCCGATACAATCCCATTCTCTCGCTCTTGCTCTCTTTTACTGCATTAGGACAACAACGATTCAACTGTTACATGCTACGGTAGCTGAACCCCTTTCCTTTGCATGACCTGTCATTGCCACAGTAAATAGAGGAAACCCACTAGCATGAGTAGGAGTTGTTTAAGCCCTGATGTGCCTACTCATTCATGCTTGTTTGTCATGCCTGCTACTGCTTAGAGTTGAGTCAGGTCCGATTCATCGGGGATGAATTGGAATGTGGTGAACATGTCCTACTGTTGAGAGCTAAGTGTGTGAACACGATTTGGTAAAGGTAGTGGTGAGAGGCCATGTAGGAGTACATGGTGGGTTGTCTCATTGCAGCCGTCCTCAGGAACTGAGTTCTGTGTTTGTGATCCATGAACAGTTACTACCACACATTGGGCTCCGGGCGCTCCAAGCTCTCTCGACTTATTAATCAACCTGATCTCTGTCCAGGAGTTGCAACTAGTTTCTGGTGTTTGTAGGTAGTGTTAGTAGTCTACTAGGTGGCACCCGGTACAGGTGGGCTTGGGACAGACTAGGCATAGTGGCCCGGTGTACCAAGTGGCACCCGGATGGTGGGCTTGGGAACCCTGCTCACATTATTTGGGGCCATGACCGACACCCCGGCCGGATCTCCTTGCGGATGGAACCCGAATAGGCGATAAACTTGGACGAGAGACTTGTGTGATTAGTCAGATCGTGGACAACTCCCTCACCAGGCTTCCGCTTGAAGGTTGCCGAGATACACGACGTGTACATGGTGGTAAGTGGTGAGAGTGTGTGTGAAGAAGTACACCCCTGCAGGGTTATCTTTATCTATTCGAATAGCCGGATTCCTCGGATATGGAAACTTGGACCCCTTGCATAGTTCATAGACAAGTGAAAGAGGATACTCTAAAATGCGCAAGATAAGTGTGAGTGCTATGGATGGCGTTCTCGTAGGGAGACGGGAGCAGATCCATAGTGGTGTATTGATATGGTGAATATGTGGACTCGTGTGCGCCACCTCAAAAGGGTTACTTGCAGTCGTAGTTTAGGATAGCCACCGAGTCAAAGCTGGCTTGGTGCAGTTAAACTCCACCACCCCTTTCTTGATACTGATGCATATGTAGCTAGTTCTGATGTAAGTCTTGCTGGGTATATTTGTACTCACATTTGCTTAATTTATGTTTTTGCAGAGAGACTTCAGTCTCACTAGTAGTTCCGCTTGGACTTCGATGTTTAGCTCGTTACCTCAGCTACGATCTTGTACCCTTGGGAGGGTCTTGTAGATAGTCAGGCTTCTCAGCCTTTTTCATTTGTAGTTGTCTGTACTCAGACAAGTTAAGCTTCCACATGTGCTCATTGCTTGTATGACTTGTATGTTGGGTCATGAGACCCATGTTTGTAATATCTCGCTCCTCGGAGCCTAATGAATAAATACTCTGAGTCGTAGAGTCTTGTTGTGATGCCATGTTGTATTGCACATATTGAGCATATTGTGTGTATGATTGAAATGCTTGGTATGTGTGGGATCCGACAACCTAGTTGTTTATCCTTGGTAGCCTCTCTTATGGGGAAATGTAGTCTTGTGCTTCCATGAGCCGTAGTAGTCCGCTACAGCCCGGTTCACCAGAGTCCTGCTAGCCCAGCACTACTGCTCCGGAACACTTGACTGGCCGACATGTGATTCACTTTGTTCCTGTGTGTGTCCCTTCGGGGAAATGTCACGCGGTGACATCCGGTGTCCTGCCTAGCCTGCTACAGCCCGGTTCACCGGAGTCCTGTTAGCCCAGTGCTACAGCCCGGATTTGCACGCTGTTGACCGACATGCTCGATGTTGATTCATGTATGCTTGTCCCTGTAAGTTAGTGCCACTTTGGGTTCACGACTAGTCATGTCGGCCCAGGTTCTCTGTCATATGGATGCTAGCGACACTATCATATACGTGAGCCAAAAGGCGCAAACGGTCCCGGGCCATGGTAAGGCGACACCCGTGGGAATACCGTGCGCGAGGCCGCAAAGTGATATGAGGTGTTACCGGCTAGATCGATGTGACTTGGAATCGCGGTCCTGACATATCTCTGGGCCCTCTCGGTAATACACATCATAAGCTTGCAAGTAAAAGGCTAAGGAGTTAGTCACGAGGTGATATATTACGGAACGAATAAAGAGACTTGCCGGTAACGAGATTGAACTAGGTATGAAGATACCGGCGATCGAATCTCAGGCAAGTAACATACCGACAGACAAAGGGAATAATGTATGTTGTCATAACGGTTCGACCGATAAAGATCTTTGCAGAATATGTAGGAGCCAATATGGGCATCCAGGTTCCGCAATTGGTTATTGACCGGAGAGGTGTATTGTAAGTGCATCTAGTGCCCCTTAGTGATTTTGGTGTATTGAAGACTTATAGGTTAAGGGACTAATGCGTTTGTGAGTGTACACATGTCTATAAGTCTATGAGGAGCTTGATATTTACAGAGAAAGTCGACCCCTAAAAATGAAGTTCTTTGACTGAAGACTTTGGATTTCTGAAGACTTTCTGAAGACTTTGAAAGTGAAGAAATTGGTGTGACCTTGAAGACTTGGTATTCATTCGAGGAACATGAAGTGTGAAGACTTTTGTTTTCGTAGTTTCATTTTCTCTTTCTTGAGTCATAGGAAACAGCGTACTGTTAAAGGGGGTCGAGGAAATACTAAGGAAAAATTTCCATGTGATGCTCAACTCAAAATCCTACACCTACCAATCCCTTCGAGTGAAGCCATTGGAAATCTCATACAGTCCAGTCATATTCTTCAGTGATAGAGATGAAGTTCTTCTGGTCTCTGAGGAATTTGTTCTGACTAAGGAGTTAGGAATTCGCCAGTGCGGATTGCCAACATAGTGAGGAACATGATAGCCCTGAGGATTTTGCTACTCAAAATTCCGATCGTTGTTGTGCTATGCGCCAGCTGTCCCAAAATACCTATCCACCTAACGGTCATGTCATTGAAGGGCATTTATGTCCTATCATGACGGGCTGCTCCCTAGGCTATAAATAGCCGCCCCTACAACCACTAGCCGGTTGGCTGCTCCGAGAGAAACTGACACTTGTCATTTGAGAGCAACCCATCCTCCGAGGACTTTGAGCGAAAATCATCAAGTGAGGAAAAACCCAAACCCAAACACCTACAAACCCCAAGTGATTGAGCATCACTGAAGAGATTGATCCTGCGTGGATCCGACGCTTGTTACCTTTGAAGACTGTGCTTCTTCTAGATGGTTAGGCGTCATGGTCTAGAGCATCCAAGAGGAATTATGGATCGCCGAGTGACCAAGTTTATGAAGGTTCAGAAGTCACCTGAAGACTTACCACGAGTGATTGGGCGAGGTCTGTGTGACCTTAGTTCAAGGAGAATACGGTGAGGACTTGGTGTCCTGAGCTGCATGTTCAGGACTGGGTGTCCGAGACTGTGTGTCCTCGAGTTTAAATACTCAGCCGCTCCAACCAGATATATAACTGAGACAACAGTTGGAACTGGTCTACCAAATCATTGTCTTCACCAAGCTTACTGGTTCTATTCCCTCAACTCTTCCATTTCCTCATAACTATGTTGTGTGTTTGTTCATATCTGTGTTTGAAGACTTTGACTAAAGACTTTCTCAATTTCCTCAGTTCAATTTCTTCAGTCTGTTTTTCTTCATCCTGTGTTATCCTGTGCTTACGCTTCCTGTACTCTGTGCCTGTCTTCATTTCATCATGATGACTATGCTTGTGTTCTGTTATGTTTACTTTTGAGTACTTATTCCGCTGCTAGTAGTTCTTCGCTAAGGAATTTCCTCACCGGCAAATTCCTCAGTGAAGAATTTCATAAAAATCGCCTATTCACCCCCCCTCTAGTCGATATAACGCACTTTCAATTGGTATCAGAGCAAGGTACTCACTTGTTCTAGGTGATTTTGGTTTAACCGCCCGGAGTTTTAGTTATGTCAATCCCAGGTATGATCAAGGTCTCTGCTGGGTGTCCTACCTTCGATGGGACGGGCTACCCCTACTAGAAGAATAAGATGCGAATGCATCTTGAGGCAATTGATAACGATCTTTGGTATGTTGTGGAAAATGGTGTTCCCTCAGTCACACCTTCTCTGAATGTTGCTGATGTGAAGAGATTCAAGCAACTCGATTCTCAAGCAAAGAATATCATATGTGGCCATCTGAACAAAGGACAGTATGGAAGAGTGAGTGCTTTGGAAACTGCTAAGCTTATCTGGGACAGACTGTCCAAAGTGAATGAAGGAGTCTCAACACAGCGTGACTCTCGAGTTGATGTTCTTCGCAATCTCTTCAACCGCTTCAAAAGACTCGACAATGAAAATGTTCAACAAACCTTTGATCGCCTCACTGACATCTCAAATGAGCTTCAAGCACTTGGTGCCACTGACATCACTGACCATGAGGTGGTGAAGAAATTGCTGAGATCACTTGATTCCTCATTTGACACTCTGGCATTCATGATACAAGAATGTGCTGATTACATGTCACTTGATCCGCTGATATTCTCGAGAGGCTAAATACTCATGAGTTCCAACTTGCTGAAAAAAGAGATCTCTATGATTCGAGCTATGGCAGATCATGTGCACTGAAGGCCAAGGCAGTATCTGAGTCCGAAGATGAAGATTCTGGTAGCAGCCTTGGTGATCCTGAAGAACTAAGTCATGATCTAGCTCTGCTCGTGAAGAAGTTCCAAAAGTTCTCAAGACATGGTCGCCTTGGATGACCCTCAAGGAGCAATGATTCCTCATCCAGTGACTACAAGAGGAGGCTCTGTCACAAATGCAAGAAACCTGAACATTACATTCAAGATTGTCCTCAGTGGGAAAAGGAATCAAAGAAGAAGAAATACAAGGATTACAGTTCTGATGATGCAAAGAAAAAGAAGAAATCCACAAAATCTTCATCATCAAAATCCTCAAAGTCTTCATATCACAAGAAGAGCAGCACCAAGAAGGCTAGGGCATTCATTGGCAAGGAAATGGACTCTAAGGCTGAATCTGAAGAAAATGAGGAAGAGGAGACATCTGAGGAGTCCGCATCCGGAGTGGTGAGCCTAGCTCTCGCTACTGCATTCGTCAGCAAGTCTATCTTCAACACTGAAGAAAATGACCTCGCCAACAAGGCTGATGAAGGCGATGATGACTACGCTCCCACCTATTGCTTCATGGCAAAGGGTGCCAAGGTACTCAAATATACCTCCTCTGAATCAAATGAGAATGAATCTGATGAAAATCTTAAGCCCAGCTGAGGGAGTCCTGGATTAGGGGGTGTTCGGGTAGCCGGACTATACCTTCAGCCAGACTCCAGGACTATGAAGATACAAGATTGAAGACTTCGTCCCGTGTCTGGATGGGACTTTCCTTGGCATGGAAGGCAAGCTTGGCGATGCGGATATTCAAGATCTCCTACCATTGTAACCGACTTTGTGTAACCCTAACCCTCTCTGGTGTCTATATAAACCAGAGGGTTTTTAGTCCGTAGGACAACTTCATCATACAACAATCATACCATAGGCTAGCTTCTAGGGTTTAGCCTCCTCGATCTCGTGGTAGATCTACTCTTGTAATACCCATATCATCAATATTAATCAAGCAGGATGTAGGGTTTTACCTCCATCAAGAGGGCCCGAACTTGGGTAAAACATCGTGTTCCTTGCCTCCTGTTACCATCTGGCCTAGACGCACAGTTCGGGACCCGCTACCCGAGATCCGCCGGTTTTGACACCGACATTGGTGCTTTCATTGAGAGTTCCTCTGTGTCGTGGCCTTTAGGCCCGATGGCTCCTTCGACCATCAACAACGACGCAGTCCAGGGTGAGACTTTTCTCCCCGGACAGATCTTCGTCTTCGGCGGCTTCGCACTGCGGGCCAATTCGCTTGGCCACCTTAAGTAGATCGAAAGCTACGCCCCTGGCCATCAGGTCAGGTTTGGAAGCCTAAACTACACGGCTGACACCCGCGGGGACTTGATCTTCGACGGATTCGAGCCACAGCCAAGCGCGCCGCACTGTCTCGATGGGCATGATAAAGCTCTGCCGCCGAACAGTGCCTTGGAGGCCGCACACGCACCGGTTCCGACCATTGATTCGGAGCCTACTACGCCGATCAAGGATCAGCGGTTGGACGCTGCCTCAGGGGCTGCGATCTCAGAGGCGATCGAGCCGAACTCCAGCCCTGCACTCCGCATGGCCCGTGACTCCGAGGAGCCGGATTCCTTTCCGAACTCTGAGCCCCCCGCGCCCCTGTCGATCGAATCCGATTGGGCACCGATAATGGAGTTCACCGCCGCAGACATCTTTCAGCACTCGCCCTTCGGCGACATCCTGAATTCGCTAAAGTCTCTCTCTTTATCAAGAGAGCCCTGGCCGGACTACGGTCAGCAAGGATGGGATTCGGATGATGAAGAAATTCAAAACCCACCCACCACCCACTTCGTAGCCACTGTCGACGACATAACCGACATGCTCGACGTCGACTCCGAAGACATCGACGGTATGGACGACAATGCAGGAGACAACCAAGAACCAACGCCTATAGGGCATCGGACAGCCACCTCATCTCACGATGTGTACATGGTGGATACCCCTAAAGGAAGCAACAATGAGGAAACGGGGATGGAAAGAGGGATCGATCTCTCGAAAAACAATCAGAGCATCCGCGTAAACGCTGACCCAAGCCCCGCCTCGCTAAAGACCCAGCCATAAAGCAGGATGAGCCGGTAGACGACGAGCATGCCTTAGATCAACCGTCCCAATAGGACAACCCGGATAGAGAAACAGAACATCCCTCCCCCGGCGAAAATGGCATTCCGGACGACCCTACGCCGGACAAGCCCACGAAGCAGAAGAACCTCCAAAAACAGCTCGTTGCAACCGCATGCAGCCTGAAAAAGCAGAAGCGGAAGCTAAAAACTATGGAAGATGCACTCAGGATCAGATGGAGTAAAGTAATCAATACCGCAGAAAAACACGGCGACAGTCGCCACACTAAAAGCTATCCGAAGAGAAAGCTACTTCCTGAATTCGACGAGGAGGCCTTAGAGCCCTCGCATTCCAAAAGTGAGAAAGCCACACGGTCGGATAGACGACCCCATGGCCAGCATAAAGCGGCAAGCAGCGCCGCACTTAAGCCGACATGCGACCCACTTAAGGATTCGCATCATGGCGCAGCCAGGTCCATTTACGGGCCAAGAAAGCAAGCTCTTGTAAGCAATGCAATAAAGCCATTATCAGAATCCGGCACACCCAAATACAGGGGTGCCGCACACCCCCTATGTTTCACCGATGAGGTCCTGGATTATGAATTTCCAGCGGGATTCAAACCCGTAAACATAGAGGCATATGATGGAACAACAGACCGTGGAGTCTGGATCGAGGATTATATCCTCCACATACATATGGCTAGAGGAGATGACCTCCACGCCATAAAATACTTACCCCTCAAGCTTAAAGGGCCAGCCCGGCATTGGCTCAAAAGCCTTCCTGAAAACACAATCGGAAGTTGGGAAGAGCTCGAGGACGCTTTCCGAGCAAATTTTCAAGGGACCTATGTCCGCCCTCCGGATGCAGACGATCTTAGTCACATAACTCAACAGCCCGGAGAGTCAGCTCGGCAATTCTGGAATAGATTTCTTACTAAAAAGAATCAGATAGTCGACTGTCCGGACGCCAAAGCCTTAGCGGCTTTCAGGCATAATGTCCGAGACGAATGGCTCGCCAGACACCTCGGCCAAGAAAAGCCAAGAACAATGGCCGCACTAACAAATCTCATGACCCGCTTTTGCGCAGGAGAGGACAGCTGGTTGGCAAGATGCAGCACCAGTGAACCAAGTACATCCGAAACTAGGGATGGAAACGGAAAACCACGACGCAATAAGGACCGTCGCCGGACTAAGGAAAAAAGTCCGAAGAGCACAGCAGTCAACGCCGGATTCAAAAGCTCACGACAGAATCAGAAAAAGCCGCCCCTCCAAGATAACAGGGACGACCTATCCAACCTAAACAAAATCTTGGATAGGATATGTCAAATACACAGCACTCCCGGAAAGCCTGCTAACCATACCCACAGAGATTGTTGGGTTTTGAAACAATCTGGCGGACTCAATGCCGAACACAAGGGGCTCGACACACCAAGCGAAGACGAGGACGAACCCCAAAAGCAGAGTACCAGGAAACAAAAGAATTTCCCACAAGAAGTAAAAATAGTAAACTTACTCCACATGACAAAACGTGCGGCGCCCATAAAGGTACACGCCCCACGGCCTATCCCAAAGGAATCCCGCCACTGGTTGTCAAAACCAATCATCTTCGATCGTCTGGATTATTCTAGAAGTACCAGGAATCCAGGCTGGACTGCCCTGGTACTCGATCCAATAATTGGCGGACTCCAGTTTTCAAATGTCCTCATGGACGGTGGCAGCGGACTCAACCTGATATATCAGGACTCAATCCGCCACATGGGGATCGACCCAAAAAGAATTCGCCACAACAAAACCTCCTTTCAAGGAGTAACGCCAGGTCCGGACACCCATTGCATGGGTTTTCTCCGGCTCGAGGTTATTTTCGGCTCTGCCGATAACTTCCGTCGCGAAAAGCTGACTTTCCACAGCGTCCCATTCTCAATTCGCTACCAAGCACTACTGGGACGCGAAGCTTTCGCCCGCTTTAACGCAATACCGCATTATGCATCTCTTACGCTTAAGATGCCCGGTCCGCGCGGCATCATCTCCTTAAAGGGGAAGAAGTGAGAACACCTCCCCCAAGCGGAGGATTGTGCGGCCGCTTTAACAGCCCCACAATACAATGGCTTCACCAGCCAGAACATCGGAATAGGTCATTAAGACCACAGACACGGATAGACGAGTCCGGCACAAAAGTATCGTTGATAAAGGCTTAGTGGCCATATGCCCCTGCACTAGGGGCTTCACACGTATAAAATAAGAGACAATAAAGCTCAATTTTTCATATTTTACTTTACACTTTGTTTATTTCATATAACCTTTGTTCGGCACGCCCCTTTTTCAACTTAGTTGCTCTCTTTTTACAGATGAACGTCGTGCTGCGCCCGTCCAGGATACGGCACAACAGAGACACAAGCGCAGACGTGTAGTAGGGACCCGTTCCAAGGATTCTTTTCAGATTAAGACCCTGCGTAAACCTTTTTTACTGTCTCTTGTTGATACACATCCCCTGGTTCTATGACCAAGGAGGAGGCTGGCGTCTTGGCATGTGGCCACGTCAGAATTCTTGCGCGTACCTGGACACTAGGGGCTTATACCTCAGAGCGTTACCTCGCCCGCTCTCATAAAGACCGAATACCTTATGGAGTGTTCGGCGTCGCGAGTTTGGCCTTATATGCATCAGCTCCGAGTCATGATTTTGGTCAAATGTTGGGTTGCCCGGCTCCTGTGTTCGGTCGCCTTACGTTCCGCTCTATCGGCTAAGGCGGCACCAGGAGAACTACTGCGATTGTGCCCTGGTTCGGCCAGGCGAGCACCTCAGTGGAGAAAGCCGAAAACCGACTGTCATGATATGGCGTGAGACTGGTCCACCACTCGATGACTCTTCGGAATCTGTAGGATTCCTACGCATTAACGAAGGGTCGTTTCCCGGCCAGGCACATACGCGCCCCGAATTCGGGCGAGCGCAGTCGCCACCAGGGGCTACCTAAATAGTCCCATTGTCAAGCTCCTATGGCTAAGTGAAAGTGTTAAAGCATTATAGTCCGATTGCCTAGCTCGCTGCGCTATCACCTCCTTTGTAGGACCAAGACGTTGGATTAAGTGTGAAAATGCGCCTTCTGCGAGCACCCCCGCACTATGTGCGTGGGGGCTGAAGCCAACGACTGCAATCCTTCAGATTTTGTATATATATCTTAAAACGGCCGCACAGGAGGTGTTCCAAATACTTGAAGGCACAAGTATAAAAGGCTACTACAATTCATCAAAATATTGCTTTATAATTACATATGCTATCAGAACATAGCATCCTTCGAGCACTGCGCCTCTATTACACGAGCGCCTTCAAGGACTTCCTGAAAATAGTGCTCGGAGGGTACTCGGCTTTTCTCCGAATCTCGGGATGCAACAATGGTGGTCTCCATCTCTACCCAGTATGTCTTGACACGGGAAAGAGCCATCTGTGCGCCCTCTATGCATGCTGACCTCTTCATCGCATTGATACGTGGCACCGTGTCAAGGAATTGCTGCACCAAGCTGAAATAACTTTTCAGCTCCGATCTCCCCGGCCACGGATGACCCATGACGTACTTCATGGCGAGTCCGGACAATCTATTCAGTTCGGCCCATTGAGCCAGACGTCCACTGCCAGTGGACGCTCTGGATTCTGGAACTGCGACCAGAAAAGCCTTTCCACTTCGTGATCTTTTTGATCTCGAAAGTATTCGGTCGCATCAGCAGCACTCGCTGCCAAATCCAGATAGGTGTCCTCCGCACTCCACATCTGGTCCAACGGAGCAAACTTCGGATCGCAAAACTTCCTCCGCAGCATAAAGGGCTTTCCAGTCGCAATCTGTCCGGCCTGACGTAGCTCCTCCTTCGCAGCTCTCATCACAGAGCGAGCGTCCTTGGCATCAGGAACAGCCTTCTCTAAGTCCGTCTGTCTCGCCCGGTCTTCTTTCCCAAGAAACTTGCAACGGTCAGTAGCACTTTTTAACTTCATGGCCATCTCGGCCATCTCCTTCTTGCTTTGGTGGTGAGCAGCCTGTTCGGCTTTCAGCTCTTCAAGGGCCTTCTCGGCAGCCGCATCACTTTTCCTGGCTCGTTCCTTAGCTCGGGCAAGTTCCGCCCGAAGTTCTCCACGGCGGCCGCACCATCTGCGTCAAGCACACACATTGTAAGATACTGGCATAAAGCTCCTCTTACCAGATGCCTCCTGAGGAATTGCATACCTTGAGCCTCATCAAGCCGCTCGTTGACGAGCGTGATGTCGGCATCTGCCACGTCAAGTTGCCGCTTTAGTTCGGCAAAATCATAAGTTCGGCTCGATTCCGGACACTTCGCCACCTGTATACAAAGGCGACATTTTAGACCTGGGATTATGATCCTCTGCGCGCCATCAATTTTGACAACGCACAGAGTCTCAGGGGCTACTATCTACACACGGCGCATCTTGTTTATGCGCAATTGACAGAAAAGTACATTATCAAATGTACCTCAAAACCCATCAGCAAACTTCTGACAGCCTCATGCAATCCGCTTTCCGCGGACAAAATCCTTCCAATCACCATACCCATCAACGCACGGTGCTCCTCTGAGATAGAAGCTCGCCCCAGCAGAATCATCAGCTCCTCCGACCACGCATCGGACGGTGTCGGACTGTTCCTATGACCTCCATCGAAGGCCGGACGCGGAAAACCTTGGGGGGCATATGGCTACCTTCCAGCCCTGCCGGATTCGAAGAAACGCTCCGCGACGACACCTCAGGGTCGCTCGCCTCGCCAGGCGGTACGGCAGGGGGAGGCGTTCCACTCTCCATCATCTCCGGAAGAAGATCCCCCGAAGACGAGCTCTGCTGAGAAGGGCTGAGGTCCGAGCTACAAAGTAAAATTTTGGTTAATCTTCTCAGATAAAATGCAAGGATTTCTCTCATCCCTCTAAAGGAAAAAACTTTCTCTACTTACGGCTCGCTGGAGGGCTGATCCCTTTGAGGGCGTAGTTCGGCCGAGGATCTCCCCGGCGTCGGACCCTCTGACAAGGACTTTTTCCCCCGCTTTGAGGCCATGGTCTCCGGGTCGTCAGAGGCGGCCCTCTTCTTCCCCTTAGGAGAGGAATTGTCGGTTCCTCCCTTCGGAGCAGCCTCCTTCGAGGAGGCCATAGTTTCCTTCTCCTCCCCCTCACTTCCCTCCAAGGGCACGATCTTCAACATCCTGACTAGCACGGGATCCGGCCTGGTCTCGGGAAGGGGAGCCGGACACCTGATCAGCTTTGCCTTCGCTATCCACTCCTGTTTAAAAGGACAGCTCTTTTAGGGGCGAATTTATGACAATTTTACGGATAGCGAGTCCGGGCACAAGGTTACTTACTTGAGTATCCGGGCGATTGCAGCTTAAACCTGCGTCCTCGGTCAAATCCGGACACATTGCTTGTGATCTGAAGAACATTTTATACATCTCCACGGGCGTTGCGCCCATAAAATGCTGGAGAGCTCATGGTCCCTCCGGATTAAACTCCCACAGACGAAGGGAGCGACGTTTGCCGGGCAGTGTTCGGCGAATCAGCATGACCTGCGTCACCTTGACCAGGTTGAGGTCTCTTTCTAAGAGATCCCTAATGCGGCCCTGCAACAAGGGCACGTCTTTGGATAACCCCCAATCTAATCCTTTGTTGACCCATGACGCTAGCCGTGGTGGGGGACCCGAGCGAAAGGCAGGAGGCGCCACCCACTTGGCGCTCCTGGGAGCGGTGATATAGAACCACTCTCGTTGCCACAAGCCGAGCTCCTCTTCAAAGGAGCCCTCGGGCCATGGAGCATCGACATTCTTACTTATGACAGCGCCTCCGCACTCTGCGTGTCGTCCCTCGATCATCTTCGGCTCCACTCCAAAAGTCTTGAGCCATAATCCAAAGTGAGGAGTAACACGGAGGAATGCTTCGCACACAACGATGAATGAGGAAATGTGGAGGATGGACTCCGGAGCTAAGTCATGAAATTCCAGCCCATAATAGAACATCGGCCCCCTCACGAAGGGGTCCATCGGGAAGCCTAACCCCCGAAGGAAGTGAGACATGAACACTACGCTCTCACCGGGCTGGGGACTGGGAGTAGCCTGCCTTTGAGCAGGCAACATATGCAAAATTTTGGCGGTCAAGAACTTAGCCTCTCTCAACTTTAGCACGTCCTCCTCCGTGACGGAAAAGGGCATCCATCGGCTTTAAAGGTCGGAACCGGACATTGTCGAAGGTCCGAAGCGCCTGAAATCTGGAGCCTAGGGTGTTGGAACTCGAGGCGACGGGCGAACTGGTTTTAAGATTGGAGAAAAGGAGTAAGGCCCTAGTCTCTTTATAAGAGGTTGAATACCAGGAGCCCTCACCGTAACCGTTTGGGACTCGCCTTTAATCGAGAAGACATGCTAACGGGAACGATTGGGTTACCCACGTCCGTATTGATGAGAATCTCGTAAATAAAGGGGACACGATCTCTGCTTTGACAAGACGTGCCAAGGAAACCGCCTCGCAAAACACGCTGAGGTGGAAAAGTGAAAACGATTCGAATAAAGGCTTGGCCGTAGTGTGATGTCACGCTGCGGAATACGTCAGCAGATTAGATTTGTGTTAATATTATTCTCTCTGTGGCAATACGTGGAAACTTATTTTGCAGAGCCGGACACTACTCTTGGTGTTTACAAACTTTTATGAAGAATTTGGAGGAGGAACCCGCCTTGCAATGCCGAAGACAATTTACGCGCCGGACTCGTCGTCATTGAAGCCTGGTTCAGGGGCTACTGAGGGAGTCCTGGATTAGGGGGTGTTTGGGTAGCCGGACTATACCTTCAGCCGGACTCCAGGACTATGAAGATACAAGATTGAAGACTTCGTCCCGTGTCCGGATGGGACTTTCCTTGGCGTGGAACGCAAGCTTGGCGATGCGGATATTCAAGATCTCCTACCATTGTAACCGACTTTGTGTAACCCTAACCCTCTCCGGTGTCTATATAAACCGGAGGGTTTTTAGTCCGTAGGACAACTTCATCATACAACAATCATACCATAGGCTAGCTTCTAGGGTTTAGCCTCCTCGATCTCGTGGTAGATCTACTCTTGTAATACCCATATCATCAATATTAATCAAGCAGGATGTAGGGTTTTACCTCCATCAAGAGGGCCCGAACCTGGGTAAAACATCGTGTTCCTTGCCTCCTGTTACCATCCGGCCTAGACGCACAGTTCGGGACCCCCTACCCGAGATCCGTCGGTTTTGACACCGACACCAGCTATTCTAAACTTGCTAAGGTTGTTGTAAAACAACAAAGGGCTTTTGAAAAGGTTCAAAGCATGCTAGACAAAAGTGATGATATGTTGGGTGAAGAAATGGATCGCACTAAAGCCTTGACTGAGAACCTTCAGAGACTTTAGACTAGGTTTGACAATCTTCAAGGTCATCATAACACTCTCTTATCTGATCATGAGAATCTTTCTTATGAATTTCTTCAAAGAAAGCAAGACCTTGAGAAGCTAAGAGTGAGTTATGAAGATCTTCAGAAGGAGCGTGATTCATTACTTGCTCAACAAATCAGCGCTTCTCAGGAAGAATTTGTCCCTCCATGTTTGAAATGCATTGAACGTGAATCTGCTAATTCTTCACCTGAATGTTCAAATGCTGCTAATGTTTCAAATTCTTCACATGCCTCTGCTATCACTAATTCCTCATCTAAGGGCATTGCTAGTATCACTGACGATGCAGTGCTGAAGGAATTGTACATGACAGGCATGTACAAAAGCCTCAAAGGGCATCAGACTCTTTGTGATGTGGTTAAAAAGCAGATCCTCAACAGGAACCCTAGGAAAGAGGGTATTGCCTTTGAGAGGAAACTTAATGCTAATGGTACATATTGGAAGCTTGAGCAGTACCCCAAAACTACATGGGTTGCTGCAAAGGGACCTCCAGGTGATCCATCTAACTTATCTGGATTTGCATGTGAATCTCCTCGTTCTGATGATGAATCATTTGACTCCAACTATAAAATGTTCAAAAATCAGAATGGTGAAGTATTTGCTAGATATGTTGGCACTAACTGCAGGAACGGCCCCCTATGAAGAAAATCTGGGTTCCCAAAAGATGCCTTGAAAATATTTAGGTGAATGTCATCATGACGCCACCTGTGAAGAATAGGAACCCCAGATCAAATTCTTCATATGGATCCAAGTCCTCATACGGACCAAACTCCTCACATGGATCATATTCCTCAAAAGGATCAAAGTCCTCATATGAACATCAACATGCTAACCCGTCTATTTCGCAGGGAAGATCTAAGGATTATGGATATGTGCATTATTCTTCAAATCATTATGTCCATAAGTCCTCGAAGAATTTCTCTACTTACTCTAACCCCTCTTATGTGAAACGAAATGGACTGGCATCTATGCCACCTTTCTCTTATGGAGCTTGCAGAATGATGAACTCTTTGCCACCCCTTCAGATGTGGGTGGTAAAGAAAAAGAACTAATCTCTTCTGCAGGGTCAGGTCTCCAGATGTACGTAATCGTCTGAAGAATTTGCTGGAGACCTGAGTATGCCTAAAAGGATGCAGGCTAATCATGAAGAAATGAACTTTCATTTCTCACGTCCTCATACTGCTTTATCTGTTCTTTTGCTTGATGAAATTGATCTGATGCTTTGATGTCATATTCTTCACTGATGAAGTATATGAGTTTGTAAGCTGCACTAATTCATCTGCAGGATGATCAACCCAAAGCCACTGAGTGGGTCCTTGATAGTGGATGTAGAAATCACATGAATGGTGACAAGAATCTATTGATGGATGCTCCATTATCTCTGTCGCATCTGAAGCATATCATCTTTGCCGACAAAGGCAAAAGTCAGGTATTGGGTCTAGGTAAGGTTGCGATCACAAAGGATTGACACATGGACAAAGTCATGCTTGTTGAGTCCTTAGGATACAACCTTATGTCTGTCTCAATGCTTTGTGATCTTGATATGGCTGTTGTCTTTGGCAAGTACCGTTGTGTTGTGGTTATGGAAGCTGACAATTCCAAAGTCTTCGAAGGCTTTAGGAGAGGAGACTTGTATATTGTTGATTTCTCTACAGGACCACAACCAGCCGTGTGCCTACTTGCAAAAGCTTCAGAAGGCTGGCTCTGGCGTCGACGACTTGGTCATGCGGGCATGAGGAATTTTCACACGCTTGCGAAGAAGAAGCATGTCATCGGCATCGAGAATGTCAAATTCCTCAAGGATCACCTATGCGGAGCCTGTGAAGCTGGGAAAATGACAAAGGCTAAGCATCCAGCGAAGACTATCATGACCACTACTCGACCATTTGAACTGCTTCACATCGATCTCTTCGGTCTTAACCATTATTCTGTTGTTTCAAATGATGCATCTCAATATGGCTTTGTTATTGTTGATGATTACTCTCGATACACATGGGTACACATTGTTACTTACAAACATGAAGTGGAGGAAGTCTTCAAATGATTTTCCTCGAGGGCTTCAACCAACTTTGGTGTGAAGATCAAGCACATCAGAAGTGACAATGGAACCGAGTTCAAGAATTCTGGTCTAGATGACTATCTTGATGAACTTGGTATTACTCATGAGTTATCTGCTCCTTACACTCCTCAGCAGAACGGCGTCGTGGAGCGCAAGAACAGGACTCTTGCTGAGATGGCTCGCACTATGCTTGATGAATACAAAACGCCTCATCGGTTCTAGATTGAGGCAATTTATACTGCTTGCCACATCATCAACAGAGTATATCTTCACAAATTATTCAAGAAGACTGCCTATGAACTCCTCACTAATAAGAAACCCAATGTAAGTTATTTCAAAGTCTTCGGTGCTAAATGTTGGATTAGGGATCCTCATCACAACTCAAAATTTGCACCGAAAGCACATGAAGGTTTTATGCTTGGTTACGGAAAGGACTCGCACACCTACAGAGTCTTCAACAACGTTCTTCACAAGGTTGTTGAAACTGTAGATGTCCGGTTCGATGAAACTAATGGCTCGCAAAGAGAGCACCTACCTACTGTGATAGATGAACCAGCACCTGAGGAAACTATCAAGTTCAAGGCTACTGAGGATGTCATTCCTACTGAAGAATCTGCTGAAGAATTCATTCCAGAACGTGAAGAACGTCGAGCTAATGCACCTGAAGAAAATATTGAAGAAAATGGTGCTGAGGAGAATGCTGATCAAATTCCTCAACGACAACCAACTCATCCTTGCATTGCAAAAGAAGTGCAAGTTGAAAAGATCATCAATGACATCAAAGCACCAGGTCCTCTCACATGCTCAAAAGCATTTATCTAACTTTTATGGGCACTATGCTTTTGTCCATATCACAGAGCCCACTAAGGTAGATGAAGCATTTCTGGAGCCTAAGTGGATTCAGGCTATGCAAGAAGAATTACATCAGTTCGAGCTCAACAATGTCTGGGAACTGGTCAAACGTCCAGATCCTCGCAAGCACAATATCATTGGCACAAAGTGGATCTACCGCAACAAGCAAGATGAAAATGGCTTTGTGGTGAGTGATACGTCTCCAACGTATCTATAATTTTTGACTGCTCCATGCTATATTATTTACTGTTTTGAATGTTTATGGGCTTTATTATACACTTTTATATCATTTTTTGGGACGAACCTATTAACCCAGAGCCCAGTGCCAGTTTCTATTTTTACCTTGTTTTAGGGTTTCGAAGAAATGGAAAACCAAATGGAGTCCAATTGACCTGAAACTTCATGAAACTCATTTTTGGAAGGAAAGAAGCCCAGAAGGCTTGGAGTGCACATTAGGGGATCTGCGAGGAGGTCACGAGGCAGGGGGGCGCGCCCACCCCCCCTGGGCGCGCCCTCCACCCTCGTGAGCCCCTCGTGGCCCCCCTGACGTACTTCTTCTGCCTATATATCTCCATATACCCTAAAAACATCTGAGAACACAATAGATCGGGAGTTCCGCCGCCAGAAGCCTTCGTAGCCACCGAAAGCTAATCTAGACCCGTTCCGGCACCCTGCCGGAGGGAGAATCCTTCTCCGATGGCCATCTTCATCATCCCGGTGCTCTCCATGACGAGGAGGGAGTAGTTCTCCCTCGGGGCTGAGGGTATGTACCAGTAGCTATGTGTTTGATCTCTCTCTCTCTCTCGTGTTCTTGAGGTGATACGACCTTGATGTATCGCGAGCTTTGCTATTATATTTGGATCCTATGATGTTTCTTCCCCCCTCTACTCTCTTGTAATGAATTGAGTTTCCCCTTTGAAGTTATCTTATCGGATTGAGTCTTTATAGATTTGAGAACACTTGATGTATGTCTTGCCGTGGATATCTGTGGTGACAATGGGATATCACGTGATTCACTTGATGTATGTTTTGGTGATCAACTTGCGGGTTCCGCCCATGAACCTATGCATAGGGGTTGGCACACGTTTTCGTCGTGATTCTCTGGTAGAAACTTTGGGCCACTCTTTGAGGTTCTATGTGTTGGTTGAATAGATGAATCTGAGATTGTGTGACGCATATCGTATAATCATACTCACGGATACTTGAGGTGACATTGGAGTATCTAGGTGACATTAGGGTTTTGGTTGATGTGTGTCTTAAGGTGTTATTCTAGTACGAACTCTAGGGCTGTTTGTGACACTTATAGAAATAGCCCAACAGATTGATTGGAAAGGATAACTTTGAGGTGGTTTCGTACCCTACCATAACCTCTTCGTTCGTTCTCCGCTATTAGTGACTTTGGAGTGACTCTTTGTTGCATGTTGAGGGATAGTTATGTGATCCAATAATGATATTATTGTTGAGGGAACTTGCACTAGCGAAAGTATGAACCCTAGGCCTTATTTCCACGCATTGCAATACCGTTTACGCTCACTTTTATCATTAGTTACCTTGCTGTTTTTATAATTTCAGATTACAAATACTATTATCTACTATCCATATTGCACTTGTATCACCATCTCTTCACCGAACTAGTGCACCTATACAATTTACCATTGTATTGGGTGTGTTGGGTACACAAGAGACTCTTTGTTATTTGGTTGCAGGGTTGCTTGAGAGAGACCATCTTCATCCTACGCCTCCTGCGGATTGATAAACCTTAGGTCATCCACTTGAGGGAAATTTGCTACTGTCCTACAAACCTCTGCACTTGTAGGCCCAACAACGTCTACAAGAAGGTTGTGTAGTAGACATCAAGCTCTTTTCTGGCGCCGTTGCCGGGGAGGTTAGCGCTTGAAGGTATATCTTTAGATCTTGCAATCGAGTCTTTTAGTTTCTTGTTTTATCACTAGTTTAGTTTATAAAAGAAAGTTACAAAAAAATGGAATTAAGTTTGTCTCATACGCTTCACCTTTTTAATATCTTTCGTGAGTATGATGGAAAGGATAATTGTGCTCAAGTGCTAGAAGAAGAAATCTATAAAATGTTTGGCACTAAATATTTGAATGATGAGCATGATTGCAATTTTGTTAGTATAAATTCCTTGAATATCCATGATGCTAATGATATGCAAAGCCACAAGCTTGGGGAAGCTATGTTTGATGAAGATGATATTTTTTGTCCCCCAAGTTTTGATGAGAAAATTTATTATGATGAAAGCATGCCTCCTATCTATGATGATTATTGTGATGACACGTATGCTTTAAAGAACAACTATAACAATGAAATTTGTCATCTTGATCTTATTTTGTTGAGTTTGCTCCCACTATTATTCATGAGAAGAGTTTTGCTTGTGTGGAGAGTAGTAAATTTTCTATGCTTGTAGATCATGAAAGAATGCTTTAGGTGCTGATTATATTGTTGAATTCATTCATGATGCTACTGAAAATTATTATGAGGGAGGAATATATGCTTGTAGGAATTGCAATAATATCAAGTTTCCTCTCTATGTGCTTAAAGTTTTGAAGTTATGCATGTTTTCCTTTCCTATGCAAGTTGATTATTGTTTCCATAAGTTGTTTGCTCACAAAATCCCTATGCATAGGAAGAGGGTTAGACTTAAATGTGCTAGTAATATTCTTCATGATGCGCTCTTTATGTTTCAATTCTTATCCTTTATATGAGCATCATTGAAATCATCATGCCTAGCTAGGGGAGTTAAACGATAGCGCTTGTTGGGAGGCAACCCAATTTTATTTTAGTTCATTGCTTTTTGTTCCTGTTTAGTAATAAATAATTCATCTAGCCTCTTTTTATATGTGGTTTTATGCTTTTAATTAGTGTTTGTACCAAGTATAACCTTTGGGGAGACTTTGGGAAAGTCTTGTTGATCTTGCTGTAAAAAACAGAAACTTTAGCGCTCACGAGAATTGCTGCCATTTTTTATTTGAGAGTGATATTTAGTTAATTCTTTTTGTATATGATTAATAGATAAATTCCTCATGTCCAGAAATTTATTTTAGAATTTTATGAGTTCCAGAAGTATACGTTTGATTCAGATTACTACAGACTGTTCTGTTTTTGACAGATTCTGTTTTTCATGTGTTGTTTACTTATTTTGATGAATCTATGGCTAGTAAAATAGTTTATAAACCATAGATAAGTTGTAATTAAGTAGTTTTAACACCAATATAAACAAAGAATGAGTTCATTACAGTACGTTGAAGTGGTGATTTATTTTCTTATACTAACGGAGCTTACGAGTTTTCAGTGGACTATGGAATAAGGAGTGGCAAGAGCCTAAGCTTGGGGATTCCCAAGGCACCCCAAGGTAATATTCAAGGATAGCCAAGAGCCTAAGCTTGGCGATGCCCCAGAAGGCATCCCCTCTTTCGTCTTCGTTCATCGGTAACTTTACTTGGAGCTATATTTTTATTCGCCACATGATATGTGTTTTGCTTGGAGCGTTAATTTATTTTGTTAGGATTTGCTTGCTGTTATTTAGAACAATGTTTTGCATCTTTTATTTCAATAAAAGTGGCATTGATAGCCTTCACTATGCCTATTTTACAAGTCTTCATGTTGCTGTTTGAAAACAGAAAGTTTACCGCTGTTGCAATAATTCCCTAGAAAAGTAAGAATGTGATAAAATGTTGAAACCTTTTGCATATTAAGCTCTGATAAATTTAGTACAGTGGGAATTTTCTTTCATAATTTTTGGAGCAAGGGAAGTATGGATGTTGCTGCATTCTTTACAGACTGTCCTTTTTAGGCAGATTGCTGTTATGTTTGCATTGTTTGCATATGTTTGCTTCTTTAATGATTCTATTTGAGGATAGGACTATTAAATATGCAGAGGCATTAAAACCATTAAGCTACGTGTGAAGGGCGGCCAACCAGCTATGCCACGTGGCGCAAGCTGGTTGGCCGCGGTGAGAAATCTTTTGTAGTTTTTTTAGATGAAGGTGTGGATTATTTTTTTAAATGTATTTTTTAGATGGAGATGAGGACCTCTGATATTTTTTAAATGGTGGGTTATGCAAAGTGGCACTCGCTGGTAGGCTATTGTGGAATTCTTTTTTCTTTTTTAGATGAAGGTGAGGATTAACTTTTTTTTGAGATTTTTCTAGACGAAGGCCAAGACTCTATTTATTTTTTAAATAGAAACGTGTGCACAGATTCCTCTCAAGCCTGTGGCGCCCTAATAATTTTAGTGATTTGCTACAGCAGAGTATGATAAGGTTTTGGCAATGGTTTATACTAACTTATCTCACGAGTCCTTGTTGAGTTTTGTGTGGATGAAGCTTTTGAGATTTAGGAAGACCGTGATATGAGAGTAATTAAGGAGACACAAAAGCTCAAGCTTGGGGATGCCCAAGGCACCCCAAAATAATATTTCAAGAAGTCTCAAGCATCTAAGCTTGGGGATGCCCCGGTTGGCATCCCACCTTTCTTCTTCAACAACTATCGGTTAGTTTTGGTTGATGCTAAGTTTTTGCTTCTTCACATGATGTTTGCCATTCTTAGAATGTCATTTTATTTTCTTTAGTTTTGCTTGCTGTTTGAATAAAATACCAAGATCTGAAATTATTAAATGTTAGAGAGTCTTCACATAGTTGCATAATTATCCGACTACTCATTTATCTTCACTTATATATTTCGGAGTAGTTTGTCGTTTCTCTAGTACTTCATGTATATCTTTTAGAGCATGGTGGTAGTTTTATTTTGAAGAAATAGATGAACTCTCATGCTTCACTTAGATTATTTTGAGAGTCTTAATAGCATGGTAATTTGCTTAAAATCCTAATATGCTAGGCATCCAAGAATAGTAAAAACTTCCATATAGAGTATTGAATACTAAGAGAAGTTTGATGCTTGATGATTGTTTTGAGATATGGGGGTAATAATATCAAAGTCGTGCTAGTTGAGTAGTTGTGAATTTGGGAAATGCTTGTGTTGAAGTTTGCAAGTCCCGTAGCATGCACGTATGGTAAATGTTGTGTAACAAATTTGAAACATGAGGTGTTATTTGATTGTCCTCCTTATGACTGGCGGTCGGGGATGAGCGATGGTCTTTTCCTACCAATCTATCCCCCTAGGAGCATGCGCGTAGTGCCGAGGTTTTTGATGACTTGTAGACTTTTGCAATAAGTATGTGAGTTCTTTATGACTAATGTTGAGTCCATGGATTATAGGCACTCTCACCCTTCCATCCTTGCTAGCCTCTTCGGTACCGTGCATTGCCCTTTCTCACATTGAGAGTTGGCGCAAACTCCACCGGTGCATCCAAACCCCGTGATATGATACGCTCTTTCACACATAAACCTCCTTATATCTTCCTCAAAACAGCCACCATACCTACCTATTATGGCATTTCCATAGCCATTCCGAGATATATTTCCATGCAACTTTCCATCATTCCGTTCATCATGACACATTCATCATTGTCATATCGCTTAGCATGATCATGTAGTTGACATAGTATTTGTGGCAAAGCCACCGTTCATAATTCTTTCATACATGTCACTCTTGGTTCATTGCATATCCCGGTACACCGCCCGAGGCATTCATATAGAGTCATCTTTGTTCTAGTATCGAGTTGTAATCATTGAGTTGTAAATAAATAGAAGTGTGATGATCATCATTATTAGAGCATTGTCCCAAGTGAGGAATAAAAAAAGGCCATAAAAAGAGAAGGCCCAAAAAAAGAGAAAGGCCATAAAAAAGAGAAGGCCCAAAAAAATGAAAATGAGAGAAAAAGAGAGAAGGGACAATGCTACTATCCTTTTACCACACTTGTGCTTCAAACTAGCACCATGATCTTCATAGTAGAGAGTCTCTCATGTTATCACTTTCATATACTAGTGGGAATTTTTCATTATAGAACTTGGCTTGTATATTCCAACAATGGGCCTCCTCAAGTGCCCTAGGCCTTCGTGAGCAAGCAAGTTGGATGCACACCCACTTAGTTTCTTTTGTTGAGCTTTCATACATTTATAGCTCTAGTGCATCCGTTGCGTGGCAATCCCTACTCCTTGCATTAACATCAATCGGTGGGCATCTCCATAGCCCATTGATTAGCCTCGTTGATGTGACACTTTCTCTTTTTTTTGTCTTCTCCACATAACCCCCCTCATTATATTCTATTCCACCTATAGTGCTATGTCCATGGCTCGCGCTCATATATTGCGTGAAAGTTTATAGGTTTGAGATTACTAAAGTATGAAACAATTTCTTGGCTTGTCATCGGGGTTGTGCATGATGAGAGCATTCTTGTGTGACGAAAATGAAACATGACTAAACTATATGATTTTGTAGGGATAAACTTTCTTTGGCCATGTTATTTTGAGAAGACATAATTGCTTAGTTAGTATGCTTGAAGTATTATCATTTTTATGTCAATATGAACTTTTGTCTTGAATCTTTCGGATCTGAATATTCATACCACAATTAAGAAGAATTACATTAAAATTATGCCAAGTAGCACTCCGCATCAAAAATTATGTTTTTATCATTTACCTACTCGAGGACGAGCAGGAATTAAGCTTGGGGATGCTAATACGTCTCCAACGTATCTATAATTTTTTATTGCTCCATGCTATATTATTTACTGTTTTGAATGTTTATGGGCTTTATTATACACTTTTATATCATTTTTTGGGACTAACCTATTAACCCAGAGCCCAGTTCCAGTTTCTGTTTTTACCCTGTTTTAGGGTTTCGAAGAAAAGGAAAACCAAACGGAGTCCAATTGACCTGAAACTTCACGAAACTCATTTTTGGAAGGAAAGAAGCCCAGACAACTTGGAGTGCACGTTGGGGGATCTGCGAGGAGGTCACGAGGCAGGGGGGCGCGCCCTCCACCCTCATGAGCCCCTCGTGGCCCCCCTGACGTACTTCTTCTGCCTATATATCTCCATATACCCTAAAAACATCTGAGAACACAATAGATCGGGAGTTCCGCCGCCAGAAGCCTCCGTAGCCACCGAAAGCTAATCTAGACCCGTTCTGGCACCCTGCCAGAGGGGGAATCCTTCTCCGGTGGCCATCTTCATCATCCCGGTGCTCTCCATGACGAGGAGGGAGTAGTTCTCCCTCAGGGCTGAGGGTATGTACCAGTAGCTATGTGTTTGATCTCTCTCTCTCTCTCATGTTCTTGAGGTGATACGATCTTGACGTATCGCGAGCTTTGCTATTATATTTGGATCCTATGATGTTTCTTCCCCCCTCTACTCTCTTTTAATGAATTGAGTTTCCCCTTTGAAGTTATCTTATCGGATTGAGTCTTTATAGATTTGAGAACACTTGATGTATGTCTTGCCCTGGATATCTGTGGTGACAATGGGATATCACGTGATTCACTTGATGTATGTTTTGGTGATCAACTTGCGGGTTCCGCCCATGAACCTATGCATAGGGGTTGGCACACGTTTTCGTCGTGATTCTCCGGTAGAAACTTTGGGCCACTCTTTGAGGTTCTATGTGTTGGTTGAATAGATGAATCTGAGATTGTGTGACGCATATCGTATAATCATACCCACGGATAGTTGAGGTGACATTGGAGTATCTAGGTGACATTAGGGTTTTGGTTGATGTGTGTCTTAAGGTGTTATTCTAGTACGAACTCTAGGGTTGTTTGTGACACTTATAGGAATAGCCCAACGGGTTGATTGGAAAGGATAACTTTGAGGTGGTTTCGTACCCTACCATAATCTCTTCGTTCGTTCTCCGCTATTAGTGACTTTGGAGTGACTCTTGGTTGCATGTTGAGGGATAGTTATGTGATCCAATTATGATATTATTGTTGAGGGAACTTGCACTAGCGAAAGTATGAACCCTAGGCCTTATTTCCATGCATTGCAATACCGTTTATGCTCACTTTTATCATTAGTTACCTTGCTGTTTTTATAATTTCAGATTACAAATACTATTATCTACTATCCATATTGCACTTGTATCACCATCTCTTCACCGAACTAGTGCACCTATACAATTTACCATTGTATTGGGTGTGTTGGGGACACAAGAGACTCTTTGTTATTTGGTTGCAAGGTTGCTTGAGAGAGACCATCTTCATCCTATGCCCCCTACGGATTGATAAACCTTAGGTCATCCACTTGAGGGAAATTTGCTACTGTCCTACAAACCTCTGCACTTGGAGGCCCAACAACGTCTATAAGAAGAAGGTTGTGTAGTAGACATCAGTGAGGAATAAGGCACGGCTCGTAGCTCAAGGCTACACATAGGTTGAAGGAATTGATTTCGATGAAACTTTTGCACCTGTTGTTAGACTTGAGGCTATTCGCATATTGCTTGCTTATGCTAACCATCATGATATCACTTTATATCAAATGGATGTGAAAAGTGCATTCCTCAATGGTAAGCTTGAGGAAGAAGTATATGTTGCTCAACCCCCAGGTTTTGAAGATCCAAAGAATCCTGACAAAGTCTTCAGACTCAACAAGGCCTTCTTTGGCCTCAAGCAGGCCCCACGGGCGTGGTATGATACCTTGAAGGAATTCTTCATGAAGAAAGGCTTCAAACCCGGTTCACTCGACCCTACTCTTTTCACTAAATCTTATGATGCTGAATTGTTTGTGTGCCAAATATATGTTGATGATATTATCTTTGGTTGTACTGACCAACGTTATAGTGATGAATTTTCCTATATGATGAGTGAAGAATATCAAATGTCTATGATGGGAGAGTTGAAATTCTTCTTAGGTCTTCAAATTCATCAACAACGCAATGGCATATTCATATCTCGGAAGATATTCCTCAAGGATGTACTAAGGAAATTCGGCATGCAAGATTGCAAAGGCGTCAAAATTCCTATGCCCACAAATGGCCATTTGTGCACTGATGAAAATGGTATCGACTTCGATCATAAGGTATACCGCTCCATGATTGGCTCTTTATTGTACTTATGTGCATCTAGGCCAGATATAATGCTTAGTGTTTTCATGTGTGCCCGATTTCAAGCTACACCGAAGGAATCACACCATAAGGTTGTGAAGTATATTCTTCGATATCTAGCTCACACACCAACACTTGGATTATGGTACCCCAAGGGCTCGGCTTTTGATCTCATCAGATATTCTGACTCTGACTATGCTGGTGATCGTGTGGACCGCAAGTCAACATCTGGTACATGTCATTTCCTCAGAGCATCTTTGGTCTGTTGGTCCTCGAAGAAACAGAACTGCGTATCACTATCTACTGCTGAAGCTGAGTACATTGCCGCTGGTTCTTGCTGTGCTCAATTGCTATGGATGAAGCAAACTCTCAAGGACTACGGCGTCAACATGAAGAATGTGCCTCTCTTTTGTGACAATGAGAGTGCCATCAAGATTGCTCACAGCCCAGTTCAGCACTCGAAGACTAAGCACATTCAGATTCGTCATCATTTTCTTCATGATCATGTGTTGAAGGGCGACATTTTATTAAGCATGTGAAGACTGAAGAACAGCTAGCCGATATCTTCACAAAGCCCTTGGATGAGAAGAGATTTAGCAAGTTGCGGTGTGAGCTAAATATCCTAGAATCTTCGAATGTTCTTTGAAAAGGACACTCATCCTAACACTTATGCAAAATTGATGACTTAGATGTACAACACAAGAAGAAACGTTTTTCTTCAATCAATGAAGAATAACACTCTAAGTGTGAAGAAATTAACAAAGAATTGATTCTCAGAACCCTACGATAATTGTATGCGGTGTCTGAAATCATCATTCTTATACGGTGGGTCACGCCACCATCAAAAGTTGAATTTCCTCAGTTGTTCATATTCTTCAACTTTGCATTGTCTTCACTGTTTCCGTCGTTTTTCTTCATTGGCTATATATATGTGAGTTTATGTCCTCTACGGCATTCACTTATTGCTATTTCTTCAAGTTGGTTTTCTGCTAAGTGAATGTGATCGGACCCTTCCCCTCTATGCTATACTCAACCCAATCTGTTCACAAATTCTTCATGTGTGTTCTATTTGAAACTCGTTCAAAATCTTCACTGTGTCCTTGTCAGCTGAAGAAATTGCGAACGGAACTTTAAAACCTATCTTATCTAAATTTTCGGCTTTGCCGCTCAAACCGTTCCGCATCCCATGATACACTTATCCTTTCACCCACGATCGCACACGATCTCCACCTCTCAGTACGTGGGTGACACATGTCAAGCGAATGAGTGAAGGAAATATGCCCTAGAGGCAATAATAAAGTTATTATTTATTTCCTTATAATCATGATAAATGTTTATTATTCATGCTAGAATTGTATTTACCGGAAACATAATACATGTGTGAATACATAGACAAACAGAGTGTCACTAGTATGCCTCTACTTGACTAGCTCGTTAATCAAAGATGGTTATGTTTCCTAACCATGAACAATGAGTTGTTATTTGATTAACGAGGTCACATCATTAGTAGAATGATCTGATTGACATGACCCATTCCATTAGCTTAGCACCCGATCGTTTAGTATGTTGCTATTGCTTTCTTCATGACTTATACATGTTCCTATGACTATGAGATTATGCAACTCCCGTTTACCGGAGGAACACTTTGGGTACTACCAAACGTCACAACGTAACTGGGTGATTATAAAGGAGTACTACAGGTGTCTCCAATGGTCGATGTTGGGTTGGCGTATTTCGAGATTAGGATTTGTCACTCCGATTGTCGGAGAGGTATCTCTGGGCCCTCTCGGTAATACACATCACATAAGCCTTGCAAGCATTACAACTAATATGTTAGTTGTGAGATGATGTATTACGAAACGAGTAAAGAGACTTGCCGGTAACGAGATTGAACTAGGTATTGGATACCGACGATCGAATCTCGGGCAAGTAACATACCGATGACAAAGGGAACAACGTATGTTGTTATGCGGTCTGACCGATAAAGATCTTCGTAGAATATGTAGGATCCAATATGGGCATCCAGGTCCCACTATTGGTTATTGACCGAAGACGTGTCTCGGTCATGTCTACATTGTTCTCGAACCCGTAGGGTCCGCACGCTTAAGGTTACGATGACAGTTATATTATGAGTTTATGCATTTTGATGTACCGAAGGTTGTTCGGAGTCCCGGATGTGATCACGGACATGACGAGGAGTCTCGAAATGGTCGAGACATAAAGATTGATATATTGGAAGTCTATGTTTGGACATCGGAAGTGTTCCGGGTGAAATCGGGATTTTACCGGGTTACCGGGAGGTTACCGGAACCCCCCGGGAGCCATATGGGCCATCATGGGCCTTAGTGGAAAGGAGAAAGGGGCAGCCCAAGGGGGCTGCGCGCCTCCCCCCTTCCCCTAGTCCTATTAGGACTAGGAGAGGTGGCCGGCCACCCCTCTCCCTCTTTCCCCCTTGGGAATCCTAGTTGGAATAGGATTGGGGGGGAGTCCTACTCCCGGTAGGAGTAGGACTCCTCCTGCGCCACCTCCTCCTGGCCGGCGCCTCCTCCCCCCTTGGCTCCTTTATATACGGAGGCAGGGGCACCTCTAAACACACAAGTTGACACAAGTTGATCCACGTGATCGATTCCTTAGCCGTGTGCGGTGCCCCCTGCCACCATATACCTCGATAATACTGTAGCGGAGTTTAGGCGAAGCCCTGCTGCTGTAGTTCATCAAGATCGTCACCACGCCGTCGTGCTGACGAAACTCTTCCCCGACACTTTGCTGGATCGGAGTCCGGGGATCGTCATCGAGCTGAACGTGTGCTCGAACTCGGAGGTGCCGTAGTTTCGGTGCTTGATCGGTTGGATCGTGAAGACGTACGACTACTTCCTCTACGTCGTGTCATCGCTTCCGCAGTCGGTCTGCGTTGGGTACGTAGACAACACTCTCCTCTCGTTGCTATGCATCACATGATCCTGTGTGCGCGTAGGAAAATTTTTTGAAATTACTACGAAACCCAACAGTGGTATCAGAGCCTAGGTTATTAATGTTGATGTTATATGCACGAGTAGAACACAAGTGAGTTGTGGACGATACAAGTCATACTGCCTACCAGCATGTCATATTTTGGTTCGGCGGTATTGTTGGACGAGACGACCCAGACCAACCTTACGCGTACGCTTACGCGAGACCGGTTCCCTCGACGTGCTTTGCACAGAGATGGCTTGCGGGCGACTGTCTCTCCAACTTTAGTTGAACCAAGTATGGCTACGCCCGGTCCTTGCGAAGGTTAAAACGGAGTCTATTTGACAAACTATCGTTGTGGTTTTGATGCGTAGGTGAGATTGGTTCTTACTTAAGCCCGTAGCAGCCACGTAAAACATGCAACAACAAAGTAGAGGACGTCTAACTTGTTTTTGCAGGGCATGTTGTGATGTGATATGGTCAAGGCATGATGCTGAATTTTATTGTATGAGATGATCATGTTTTGTAACCAAGTTATCGGCAACTGGCAGGAGCCATATGGTTGTCGCTTTATTGTATGCAATGCAATCGCGATGTAATGCTTAACTTTATTACTAAACGGTAGTGATAGTCGTGAAAGCATAAGATTGGCGAGACGACAACGATGCTACGATGGAGATCAAGGTGTCGCGCCGGTGACGATGGTGATCATGACGGTGCTTCGGAGATGGAGATCACAAGCACGAGATGATGATGGCCATATCATATCACTTATATTGATTGCATGTGATGTTTATCTTTTTATGCATCTTATCTTGCTTTGATTGACGGTAGCATTATAAGATGATCTCTCATTAAATTATCAAGAAGTGTTCTCCCTGAGTATGCACCGTTGCCAAAGTTCGTCGTGCCCAGACACCACGTGATGATCGGGTGTGATAAGCTCTACGTCCATCTACAACGGGTGCAAGCCAGTTTTTGCACACGCAGAATACTCAGGTTAAACTTGACGAGCCTAGCATATGCAGATATGGCCTCGGAACACGGAGACCGAAAGGTCGAGCGTGAATCATATAGTAGATATGATCAACATAATGATGTTCACCGATGAAACTACTCCATCTCACGTGATGATCGGACATGGTTTAGTTGATTTGGATCACGTGATCACTTAGAGGATTAGAGGGATGTCTATCTAAGTGGGAGTTCTTAAGTAATATGATTAAATTGAACTTAAATTTATCATGAACTTAGTCCTGGTAGTATTTTGCAAATCATGTTGTAGATCAATAGCTCGCGTTGTTGCTTCCCTGTGTTTATTTTGATATGTTCCTAGAGAAAATTGTGTTGAAAAATGTTAGTAGCAATGTTGCGGATTTGATCCGTGATCTGAGGTTAAATCCTCATTGCTGCACAGAAGAATTATGTCCTTAATGCACCGCTAGGTGACGGACCTATTGCAGGAGCAAATGCAGACGTTATGAACGTTTGGCTAGCTCAATATGATGACTACTTGATAGTTTAAGTGCACCATGCTTAACGGCTTAGAATCGGGACTTCAAAGACGTTTTGAATGTCATGGACCATATGAGATGTTCCAGGAGTTGAAGCTAATATTTCAAGCAAATACCCGAGTTGAGAGATATGAAGTCTCCAACAAGTTCTATAGCTAAAAGATGGAGGAGAATCGCTCAACTAGTGAGCATGTGCTCAGATTGTCTGAGTACTACAATCGCTTGAATCAAGTGGGAGTTAATCTTCCAGATAAGATAGTGATTGACAGAATTCTCTAGTCACCATCACCAAGTTAGTAGAACTTCGTGATGAACTATGACATGCAAGGGATAACGGAAACGATTCCCAAGCTCTTCGTAATGCGGAAATTGACGAAGGTAGAAATCGAGAAAAACATCAAGTGTTGATGGTAGACAAGACCACTAGTTTCAAGAAAAGGGGCAGAAGGAAGAAGGGGAACTTCAAGAAGAACAGCAAGCAAGTTGCTGCTCAAGTGAAGAAGCCCAAGTCTGATCCTAAGCCTGAGACTAAGTGTTTCTACTGCAAAGGGACTGGTCACTGGAAGCGGATCTACCCCAAGTGATTGGCGGATAAGAAGGATGGCAAAGTGAACATAAGTATATTTGATATACATGTTATTGATGTGTACTTTACTAGTGTTTATCGCAAACCCTCAGTATTTGATACTAGTTCAGTTGCTAAGATTAGTAACTCGAAACGGGAGTTGCAGAATAAACAGAGACTAGTTAAGGGTGAAGTGACGATGTGTGTTGGAAGTGGTTCCAAGATTGATATGATCATCGTCACACACTCCCTATACTTTCGGGATTAGTGTTGAACCTAAATAAGTGTTATTTGGTGTTTGCGTTGAGCATGAATATGATTTGATCATGTTTATTGTAATACGATTATTCATTTAAGTAAGAGAATAAATTGTTGTTCTGTTTACATGAATAGAACCTTATATGGTTACACACCCAATGAAAATAGTTTGTTGGATCTCGATCGTAGTGATACACATAATCATAATATTGAAACCAAAAGATGCAAAGTTAATAATGATAAGTGCAACTTGTTTGTAGCACTGCCGTTTAGGTCATATTGGTGTAAAGCGCATGAAGAAACTCCATACTGATGGAATTTTGGAATCACTTGATTATGAATCACTTGATGCTTGCGAACTGTGCCTTTTGGGCAAGATGACTAAAACTCCGTTCTCCGGAACAATGGAACGAGCTACTGACTTATTGGAAATAATACATACCGATGTATGCGATCCAATGAGTGCTGATGCTCGTGGCAAGCATCGTTGTTTTCTGACCTTCACAAGATGATTTGAGCAGATATGGGTATATCTACTTGATGAAACATAAGTCTGAAATAGTTGAAAGGTTCAAAGAATTTCAGAGTGAAGTGGAAAAATCATCGTAACAAGAAAATAAAGTTTCTGCGATCTGATCGCGGAGACAAATATTTGAGTTACGAGTTTGGTCTTCAATTAAAACAATGTGGAATAGTTTCACAGCTCACGCCACCTGGAACACCACATCGTTATGGTGTGTCCGAACGTCGTAACCGCACTTTATTTGATATGGTGCGATCTATGATATCTCTTTACCACTATCGTTTTGGGGTTATGCATTAGAGACAGCTGCATTCACGTTTTAAAATAGGGCACCATCTAAATCCGTTGAGACGACACTGTATGAACTATGGTTTAGCAGTAAACCTAACCTGTTGTTTCTTAAAGTTTGGGGCTGCGATGCTTATGTGAAAAAGTTTCATCCTGATAAGCTCGAACCCAAATCGGAGAAGTGCGTCTTCATACCCAAAGGAAATTGTTGGGTACACCTTCTATCACAGATCCGAAGGCAAGACATTCGTTGCTAAAATGGATCCTTTCCAGAGAAGGAGTTTCTCTCGAAAGAAGTGAGTGGGAGGAGAGTAGAACTTGATGAGGTAATTATACCTTCTCCCTTATTGGAAAGTAGTTCATCACAGAAATCAGTTCCAGTGATTCCTACACCAATAAGTGAGGAAGTTAATGATGATGATCATCAAACTTCAGATCAAGTTACTACCAAACCTCGTAGGTCTTCCAGAGTAAGATCCGCACCAGAGTGGTACGGTAATCATGTTCTGGAAGTCATGTTACTAGACCATGATGAACCTACGAACTATGAAGAAGCGATGGTGAGCCCAGATTCCGCGAAAGTGGCTTGAAGCCATGAAATCTGAGATGGGATCCATGTATGAGAACAAAGTATGGACTTTGGTTGACTTGCCCGATGATCAGCAAGCAATTGAGAATAAATGGATCTTCAAGAGGAAGACGGACGCTGATAGTAGTGTTACTATCTACAAAGCTAGAATTGTCGCAAAAGGTTTTCGACAAGTTCAAGGTGTTGACTACGATGAGATTTTCTCACTCGTATCTATGCTTAAGTCTGTCCGAATCATGTTAGCAATTGCCGCATTTTATGAAATCTGGCAAATGGATAAACAAAACTGCATTCCTTAATGGATTTATTAAAGAAGAGTTGTATATGATGCAACCAGAAGGTTTTGTCAATCCTAAAGGTACTAACAAAATGTGCAAGCTCCAGCGATCCATCTATGGACTGGTGCAAGCCTCTCAGAGTTGGAATATACGCTTTGATGAGTTGATCAAAGCATATGGTTTTATACAGACTTTTTGAGAAGCCTGTATTTACAATAAAGTGAGTGGGAGCACTACAGCCTTTCTGATTAGTATATGTGAGTGACATATTGTTGATCAGAAATGATGTAGAATTTTTCTGCAAAGCATAAAGGAGTGTTTTAAAGGAGTTCTTTAAAAGAAAAAAACCTCAGTAAAAGCTACTTACATATTAAGCATCAAGATCTATTGAGATAGATCAAGACGCTTGATAAGATTTTCAATGAGTACATACCTTGGCAAGATTTTGAAATAGTTCAAAATGGAACAGTCAAAGAAAGAGTTCTTGCCTGTGTTGCAAAGGTATGAAATTGAGTAAGACTCAAATCCCGACCACAGCAGAAAATAGAAAAAATGAAAAGTCATTCCCTGTGCCTCAGTCATAGGTTCTATAAAGTATGCTATGCTATGTACCAGAACTATTGTATACCTTGCTCAGTATTTGACAAGGGAGTACAATAGTGATCTAGGAGTAGATCACTGGACATTGGTCAAGAATATCCTTAGTGAGGACTAAGGAAATATTTCTCGATTATGGAGGTGATAAAAGAGCCCGACGTAAAAGTTACCTCGGTGCAAGTTTTCACACCAAACCAGATGACTCTAAGTCTCAATCTGGATACATATTGAAAGTGGGAGCAATTAGCTAGAGTAGCACCGTGCAGAGCATTGTAGACATAGAATATTTGCAAAATGCATACGGCTCTGAATGTGACAGACCCGTTGACTAAGATTCTCTCACAAGCAAAACATGATCGCACCTTAGTACTCCTTGGGTGTTAATCACATAGCGATGTGAACTAGATGACTGAATCTAGTAAAACCCTTTGGGTGTAGATCACATATCGATGTGAACTATGGGTGTTAATCACATGGTGATGTGAACTATTGTTGTTAAATCACATGGCGATGTGAACTAGATTATTGACTCTAGTGCAAGTGGGAGACTGAAGGAAATATGCCCTAGAGGCAATAATAAAGTTATTATTTATTTCCTTATAATCATGATAAATGTTTATTATTCATGCTAGAATTGTATTTACCGGAAACATAATACATGTGTGAATACATAGACAAACAGAGTGTCACTAGTATGCCTCTACTTGACTAGCTCGTTAATCAAAGATGGTTATGTTTCCTAACCATGAACAATGAGTTGTTATTTGATTAACGAGGTCACATCATTAGTAGAATGATCTGATTGACATGACCCATTCCATTAGCTTAGCACCCGATCGTTTAGTATGTTGCTATTGCTTTCTTCATGACTTATACATGTTCCTATGACTATGAGATTATGCAACTCCCGTTTACCGGAGGAACACTTTGGGTACTACCAAACGTCACAACGTAACTGGGTGATTATAAAGGAGTACTACAGGTGTCTCCAATGGTCGATGTTGGGTTGGCGTATTTCGAGATTAGGATTTGTCACTCCGATTGTCGGAGAGGTATCTCTGGGCCCTCTCGGTAATACACATCACATAAGCCTTGCAAGCATTACAACTAATATGTTAGTTGTGAGATGATGTATTACGGAACGAGTAAAGAGACTTGCCGGTAACGAGATTGAACTAGGTATTGGATACCGACGATCGAATCTCGGGCAAGTAACATACCGATGACAAAGGGAACAACGTATGTTGTTATGCGGTCTGACCGATAAAGATCTTCGTAGAATATGTAGGAGCCAATATGGGCATCCAGGTCCCGCTATTGGTTATTGACCGGAGACGTGTCTCGGTCATGTCTACATTGTTCTCGAACCCGTAGGGTCCGCACGCTTAAGGTTACGATGACAGTTATATTATGAGTTTATGCATTTTGATGTACCGAAGGTTGTTCGGAGTCCCGGATGTGATCACGGACATGACGAGGAGTCTCGAAATGGTCGAGACATAAAGATTGATATATTGGAAGTCTATGTTTGGACATCGGAAGTGTTCCGGGTGAAATCGGGATTTTACCGGGTTACCGGGAGGTTACCGGAACCCCCCGGGAGCCATATGGGCCATCATGGGCCTTAGTGGAAAGGAGAAAGGGGCAGCCCAAGGGGGCTGCGCGCCTCCCCCCTTCCCCTAGTCCTATTAGGACTAGGAGAGGTGGCCGGCCACCCCTCTCCCTCTTTCCCCCTTGGGAATCCTAGTTGGAATAGGATTGGGGGGGGAAGTCCTACTCCCGGTAGGAGTAGGACTCCTCCTGCGCCACCTCCTCCTGGCCAGCGCCTCCTCCCCCCCTTGGCTCCTTTATATACGGAGGCAGGGGCACCTCTAAACACACAAGTTGACACAAGTTGATCCACGTGATCGATTCCTTAGCCGTGTGCGGTGCCCCCTGCCACCATATACCTCGATAATACTGTAGCGGAGTTTAGGCGAAGCCCTGCTGCTGTAGTTCATCAAGATCGTCACCACGCCGTCATGCTGACGAAACTCTTCCCCGACACTTTGCTGGATCGGAGTCCGGGGATCGTCATCGAGCTGAACGTGTGCTCGAACTCGGAGGTGCCGTAGTTTCGGTGCTTGATCGGTTGGATCGTGAAGACGTACGGCTACTTCCTCTACGTCGTGTCATCGCTTCCGCAGTCGGTCTGTGTTGGGTACGTAGACAACACTCTCCTCTCGTTGCTATGCATCACATGATCCTGTGTGCGCGTAGGAAATTTTTTGAAATTACTACGAAACCCAACAATGAGAAGGGTCAGGGGCATGTTCGTCCAATTTCTTCGGGCGAACAGTTTTTCATCATGGCTATAAATACCCCTCTTCCCCTTCCTCACTTACTTTACTCCGCTCGACCTCTCTCCAGCTCGAGATTCTCAAACCCTAGCGCCGCCGCTACTTCATCGTCGCCGGTGAGGAAGAGCTTCACTGCCTCGACCTCGTCACCACCGTACTCGCGCTGGCCGCGGAAATCTTCACTCCGCCGCCGCCGTAGCCGTCTTCCTCCGCCGAGTTAGGGCGTGGAAGATCTACACAGACGAACTTCACCTCTCCACCTCACTGTTCGTCGTGTTCTTCATCCAGGGTAATTAAAAGTTACTTTTACTACCCTCGTTGATTCGAATGATTATCTACAAAATCTTCAAAGGTGTTTTTCTTCATATCTTCACACACTAAAACACCTCTCATATCATCTGTTCTTGATTCGTTTCTCTAAGCTATGTTTTTCTTCAAGGTTCCTCAAATGTGTGGATTTTTGATCTACACATCTCTGGAACCTAAGACAAAGAACGCTTAGTGAAATTCTTCAAGACTCATCTGGTCAAATTCCTCAAACTTGTTCCTTATAAAACCTTCTGAGAACGCATATGACCTCTCCAAATTCCTCGCAACTATACTCTGTTCACAGGTACTCATGTCAGTTGCTGAATCACTAGGTTCTCATCAACTTAACTCATTTGCAGCGTTCCTTGAAGAAAAGTTGCATACTTCTTCAGAAAATTCAATTGTTCAAATTCCTCAACTGAAGAAAATGGCTGACGGTAAGAAGCCACAGAAAGGAGGAAAGAGGGCTGAGGTCAACATAGCTTTTGAAATCCCTGATGACATATACAATGATTACTGCACTCTGATGAGGCCAAGTTTGGAAAAGAGGACAAAATCAGCGCAAGGTGCGCATACAGAGGATAGAAAGGAGATGGGCAAGAGAGTGGAGGGAGTACTGGTATGTTACTCCCAAGTACATGAAGAAATTCGCACTCAATCCTCCATGACCAAGACCTCCATTGGCACCTGGCCAAGAAGCGGATCCCACCAGCCTCAAGCGCGGTGAGGACTATCCTGATGAATGGGCCAAGCGCCAAGCCAAGTTGGCTAAGCAAGCCAGAGAAGCAGTGAGGAAATTCAATGAAGACTCTGCTGCTACTGCTGCCTCTGCTGAGGCCTCTGCTGTCAAGCTGAAGAAGGCTATGTCAAAGAAGCATGCGCGCAAGCCAAGTGCTTCACCAACAGTGCCCTCAAGGCCAAGTTCCCCAGCAATGCCCTCACGGCCAGAATCCTTAAAGCCCTCACGGCCAATTCCTCATGCTGCTCCTGCTCCTCAAAAGTCCTCAGCTCCTCCGCCAAAGTCTTTGGCCGCTCCGACAAAGTCCTCTGCACCTGTGCATCTCACCACGTGTCAAAGGACCACGGGCGTCTCAATTGCCTCAGGGGCTTCAGCTAGTTCCTTAGTTGCACCAAATTCCTCAACGGGACCCTCTCTACTGAAGACAAAGGTTACTGCTGGACGAGGTCCTCGCCCTCGTCCTCAGAAGAAGCAGGTCGCCTTCCAAGTGTCGTCTGAAGAAGACGAAGCTGATGATGATGAACTTGCTGAAATCATCAGAGATAGGCAAGTCAGGGCCACTAGAGCCAAGGGAACAGATGTGCCACTGCTTTTGGATCCCAAGTTGATCCTCGAATACATTGATGTTTGGCATAGGGACCCCAACACTCCCATGCCTGATTTCAAGCTGACTCCTGGCCAAAGTCACATGCTGACCCACTTCATTCAAGAAGAAAAATGGAAATTTGAGAAGGCCAGGCAGATCAAGAAAGCGCAGTACAAGAAGGAGCGCTATCTGAAGAAAAACGTTGTCTCTATGACAACTGAAGAACTTGTCGCTATTCAAACTGAGATCAAGAAACTCAGTGATGAATTTGACGCATACCGCGTTGATTGGCTTGGAGCCAAGGTTCGTTTTGTAAGACTTGCTGATAACTTCACTTCCAATGTTGCTGCCCCAACGCAACAGGAAATTCCTCAGGCTGAAGCATTTGCTCAGCCGACTGAAGAACATGCCAGCACCGCTGATGAAGAAAATGTGAGTTCCAGGACTGATGACTGCATTCCAGCCGCTGAAGAAATTGCCAGGGCATCCACTAGTGGTGTGCCTGAAGAAACTGAAGAAATCAGGGCAACTGCATCAGTTGTGCTTGAAGAAAATCAACCAGATTCCTCTTCTCCTCCTGCGCCAACATCAACTCCGATCCTTCCATCTGCATCAGATGTGAAAAAGACCAAGGCTGCAGAGCGTGCAGCAGTGAAGAACAGGAAAGCATCAGCTACTTTAGATTCTTCAGCTCCGAAGAAGATGAAGCCTTTGACCAGTTCATTTGCTAATCCCATTGATGTTGTTCCGGTCTCAACCATGCCATCAAATGACCTTATTCCTTTTGGTGAAGAATATGAGATCCCTAGCGGATCTGATGAAGAAAATCATTCTGCTGCTTCGTCAGAGCAGATTGATGAAGAAATTGAAGTGGATACGATCCCTTCAACACCTGTTATGTCCTCGCATATGCCTCAGTTCACAGCTGAAGAGGCTGGCGTTGAAGAAATGGAAGGTGAAGATGTGGACGTTGGCTGCTCCACACCAGTGATGAGTGATGAATTCTGGGATAGTCAGCATCCAAACTCTCCAATGTTCACATCGTTGCAGTAAATACCTCAGTGCCCTGCACAAACTGTTCAAATGGGCTCTGAAGAAACTCACCCCACTTCATCTGTACGTGAGAAAATTCCAGCCACTAGTGCTGAAGAAACTGCTGCTGCTGAACATCTGAAGACACGGACTGCCACTGAAGAGGAACCAGAAATTCCTCAGCCTGAAGAACCTGAGATTGCGATTCCTGAGGTCGTGATGCAACTCACTAACACTCCTCTGCCCAAGCCAAAGGATCCATTCTCACGCAAACAAAAGTTCAAGGCTGATGATTTCTTCAGCGAGCACGTATTCTTTGAAGACTACAACCCATATGATTCTGCTCGTATAAGGAAGAGGCATTTCTGGACTGCTACTCAAGCAAATTTCTATTCCTTGGTGTTGTTCAACAAATAGAAAATCTTCTACCATGAGCACATTCCTCACGTGGATATGGAATCTCTGTCGTGTTTCGTGACAGTCCTTAGTGTTCTTCACGACTCTAGATTGTTAAACTTTTGTTCTGACATCTGTGATTGGAATGAAGAACTGATTCTTCAATTTTATGCGATGTTGCACATCACAGGAGATTCTGAAGATGTGAATTCATGGGTTCTGGATTGGATGTCTGAGAACACTCACTACACAGCACCAGCTACTGAATTGCTTCGTGCCTTATCACTCAGTCCTCCCCTTGAAGAAGCTCGTTGCATCTACAATGAACCTAAGCTTACAAATCACTACATGCAGGTTCTGATGAAACCTTTGAAGCCAGGTCAGGCCCCACGAACCAAATTCCTCGTGAAGGAATTACTTTATGTGCCCAGAACTGTCTATCGTATTCTTACGAGGACAATGAGTCCTATCAAAGGCCACGACTCATCTAATGAGGAAATTGTTGGCATCATGAAGAATCTGATATTCAATATCATTCATGGCATTCGTGTCAATTATCACGATTTCTTCATGAGGACTCTGGCAAATGTTGCACTGTCTCGGTTTGAGCTGAAGCCTTATGCACCTTGGATTATGAGATTCCTCAGGACAAGGTCTTCACTCAACTACAAAGCTGATTTTAAGAATCACCTCAGCTACTTGCCCCCGATTGAAGTCCTCAAGCAGACCTATTCCTCAGTTGATGAAAAGGGCAACGCACCAGCTGTTATAGATGAAGGCATTCGTCCATTGGATGGACAGTTTCACAAAGCTGCCTCTTATTCTACGAATGATGACTCTGCCACACATGACTCTGCCAATGCACCCAAGTCTACTCCTCAAGCCACTGTTCCTCGTGTGATGATTGATCATGAGCTTCTGCTTAGTCTTCACCAGAAGGTGGATCGAAATCATAAATGGGTTAAGCATCAGTTTGGTTCATTTCTTCACAACATGACTGCTACACACAATGCAGTGAAGAAAAGCCATTACTACCTCCATGAAGTCTTCGGTCGCACCTGGGCAATACTGTCACATCTGTATGGTGAAGAAGATCTGAAGAAAATGGGTCTCAAGGAAGATTTTGACTGGTATGCACCTCCACCGAAGAAATTCAAGAAGGTCAAGGTTCCTTCCTTGGTGGCCAGCTCATATTCTTCATCGTGCGACACTGATGAGAATGAAGACTTGGACGACACTGCGGCAGGCCCTACTACGATAAACGACCCCAACAACGTTGGCGCTCCTTCATCAACTTGATATTCTTCAGGGGCGTTAGTCCTCATATTTGATCCTTTTGGTCATTTGATGACAAATGGGAAGAATTTTGAGTTAGTCTTCAAGTGGGTCTTTCTATATGGGCATTTTTTTTAAGTTACAACTCTCGTTCTTCTGAGACTTTATTGGATCGAGTTGTAAACTTAAACCCGATGGTGCTCTGATACTTTTGATATGTTTTTCTGCATGCTTATTCCTCATATATGATAATGCACGCATGCTGAATTACATCAGTCACCATATTTCATCATGCATTTCAAATTCTTCACTGTTATATGTCAAATGCGTGTATGAATTACAAGATATAGGGGGAGATCTCCATGATTCAACTCTTCAAGTGTGCATTACTTCAAAAGCAAATTCCTCACTATGCACATCTTCAAGGGGAGTTCTTCTATATCTTGCAATCAAATTCCTCAATATTAGTATTTATACTTCATATGTTTATCCCCGTTGAAAACTTAACCTATATTGTCATCAATCACCAAAAAGGGGGAGATTGTAAGTGCATCTAGTGCCCCTTAGTGATTTTGGTGTATTGAAGACTTATAGGTTAAGGGACTAATGCGTTTGTGAGTGTACACAGGTCTATAAGTCTATGAGGAGTTTGATATTTACAGAGAAAGTCGACCCCTAAAAATGAAGTTCTTTGACTGAAGACTTTGGATTTCTGAAGACTTTGAAAGTGAAGAAATTGGTGTGACCTTGAAGACTTGGTATTCATTGGAGGAACATGAAGCGTGAAGACTTTTGTTTTCGTAGTTTCATTTTCTCTTTCTTGAGTCATAGGAAACACCGTACTGTTAAAGGGAGTCGAGGAAATACTAAGGAAAAATTTCCATGTGATGCTCAACTCAAAATCCTATACCTACCAATCCCTTCGAGTGAAGCCATTGGAAATCTCATACAGTCCAGTCATATTCTTCAATGACAGAGACGAAGTTCTTTTGGTCTCTGAGGAATTTGTTCTGACTTAGGAGTTAGGAATTCGCCAGTGCGGATTACCTACACAGTGAGGAACATGATAGCCCTAAGGATTTTGCTACTCAAAATTCCGACCATTGCTGTGCTATGCGCTAGCTGTCCCAAAATATCTATCCACCTAACGGTCATATCACTGAAGGGCATTTATGTCTTATCATGTCGGCTTCTCCCTAGGCTATAAATAGCCGCCCCCTACAACCACTAGCTGGTTGGCTGCTCCGAGAGAAACTGACACGTGTCATTTGAGAGCAACCCATCCTCCGAGGACTTTGAGCGAAAATCATCAAGTGAGGAAAAACACAAGTGATTGAGCATCACTGAAGAGATTGATCCTGCGTGGATCCGACGCTTGTTACCTTTGAAGACTGTGCTTCTTCCAGACGGTTAGGCGTCATGGTCTAGAGCATCCAAGAGGAATTGTGGATCGCCGAGTGACCAAGTTTGTGAAGGTTCGGAAGTCACCTGAAGACTTACCACGAGTGATTGGACAAGGTCTGTGTGACCTTAGTTCAAGGAGAATACGGTGAAACTTGGTGTCCTGAGCTGCGTGTTCAGGACTGGGTGTCCGGGACTGTGTGTCCTCGAGTTTAAATACTCAGCCGCTCCAACCAGACGTACAACTGAGACAGCAGTTGGAACTGGTCTACCAAATCATTGTCTTCACCAAGCTTACTGGTTCTATTCTCTCAACTCTTCCTTTTCCTCATAACTGTGTTGTGTGTTTGTTCATATCTGTGTTTGAAGACTTTGACTGAAGACTTTCTCAATTTCCTCAGTTTAATTTATTCAGTCTGTCTGTCTTCATCCTGTGTTATCATGTGCTTACGCTTCCTGTACTCTGTGCCTGTCTTCATTTCATCATGATGACTATGCTTGTGTTCTGGTATGTTTACTTTTGAGTACTTATTCCGCTGCTAGTGGTTCTTCGCTAAGGAATTTCCTCACCGGCTAATTCCTCAGTGAAGAATTTCATAAAAATCGCCTATTCACCCTCCTCTAGTCGATATAACACACTTTCATGTATCGGTCATGTCTACATAGTTCTCGAACTCGTAGGGTCCGCACGCTTAAAGTTCGATGACGATGTTGTATTATATGAGTTATGTGATTTGGTGACCGAATCTTGTTCGGAGTCTCGGATGAGATCACAGACATGACAAGGAGTCTCGAAATGGTCGAGAGGTAAAGATTGATGTATAGGACGATAGTATTCGGACACCGGAAGTGTTCCAGACGGTACCATGTACATATCGGGTCACCGGAAGGGGTTCCGGGCACCCCTGGCAAAAGATATGGGCCTAATGGGCCAAGAGGGGAAACGCACCAGCCACCAGGGACTGGTGCGCCCCCCATATGGGGCGAACCAGAGGAGAAGGAAAGAGAGGGAGGAGGGAAGGAAGGGGGAGGCCCCTTCCCCTCTTTCCTTCCCCCTCCGGCAGATAAGGAAAGGTGGGCGCCGGCCATAGGAAGGCCCCAAGTAGGATTCCGCCTACTTGGGCGCCTCCTTGGCTGCCTCCCCTCTCCCTCCCACCTATATATATATATATATATATATATATATATATATATATATATATATATATGTGTGTGTGTGTGTGTGTGTGTGTGTGTGTGTGTGTGTGTGTGTGTGTGTGTGTGTGTGTGTGTGTGTGTTGTGTGTGTGTGGGGGGGAGGGGCGCCCCTAGCACACCCCAGACAATTGTTAGCCGTGTGCGGCGTCCTCCTTCACCGTTTACTCCCACAGTCATATCTTCGTAGTGCTTAGGCGAAGTCCTGCGAGGATCACATTACCATCATCGTCACCACGCCGTCGTGCTGACGGAACTCATCTACTACCTTGACAACTTGCTGGATCAAGAAGGCGAGGGACGTCACCGAGTTGAACGTGTGTAGAACTCGGAGGTGCCGTGCGTTCGGTACTCGATCGGTGGATTGCGAAGAAAGTTCGACTACATCAACTGCGTTGAGAAACACTTTCACTTACGGTCTACGAGGGTATGTAGACACACTCTCCCCCTCATTATTATGCATCTCCATGAATAGATCATTGCGTGTGCGTATAATTTTTTTTATTTTCCATGCAACGTTTCCTAACAAAAACAATGATGGTGGCGGACGTGATACGTGGCCACTGCATGTACGCACGTATCTTTATTTGGCTTTGCCCACACATAATCATATTAAAGTGGATATGTGATGCAGACCTAGAACTATGCTCCCGCATATGTTGCGCATATCATACTTGTGGTGATGACTCCAGAACCCTTGACAACACCTTACTACTCAAGCACTGCCCAATTTAGTTTAGTATCTTTTTTATTTCTTGTTTTTACCTTTCTGTTTGTAGCTTAGATAAGAAGCTCTCATTATTTGTTTTCCCAGCAACAAATAGAACTAAACTATTTCTAAACTCTTGTTTGGGTATGTACGAAACTGTGTAGGTAACAACGTAGTTACGGGGCTGATAATGTCATCCTTTTCGCTCATTGTGGGTTCGAAACTTTACTTATCACGAAATTGCTACAACACCATGTGCATTTGAAGGACATCAGGCGGTTGGGCGGAAGGCCGGACCGGAGCGGTCGCGTCCATCTCGATATGGACAACCTCCTTGTCCGCGGCTTCCTTCGCTGCAGTTTCTGCTCGCACAGTTTCCTTCGCCGCTCCTTCCGGCAATGTTC